>NW_004797685.1:297859-299138 GCF_000002075.1 Aplysia californica
ATTTCCCCCCAGGACCGTGACGTCATCTGGGTCAGTGAGATCCCTGAGAGTCTGAGGCGGTACCCTGTGGTGGCCTGTCCGGACTGGCCCATCAACGGGGAGTGGCCAGAGGTCTTCAACATGGGCGTGGTCCTAGCCAAACCTGGCGCTGAGTGGCTGAGTCATTTCCTCAACACGTTCCGGTAGGTTCACCTTTGCACATAGCGAATTGAAGAGCTACATTTCGCTATGTCTTTGCACTATTGTTGTGCGTCTTTTCTTCTTTGCGTTCCCCTGCTAGATCTCAGGGGTAGTCGACTGCTGGTTCTTCAACCTGCAGTGCAACTGCTCTTTACGTATGTGGCCGTTTTTCCCCCTTTTTCATCTGCTCCCTTGCCTTCAGGAAGCCATTTAGATTTCGAAGGTACTCTATATGTTTTTATAACTAGAGTATTTTCAGTTTTGAATTGCCCCTTCCTAAAGGATCTGAAATGTGTCGATAGGAGCATAAAAGATTTATATTTGATATTATGAATTTTAAAAAGAAAGAACAAGATAGTACTAAGCTCAGGTAACGCTATTTTCCTGATGACTTTTCCCATTCATTGTCTCGTAGATTAATTAAAATGTATCGAGAGGGGTACAAAAAAGCCTGCCTACTTTTAATTTAAGAAAAAGAAAGAAAGAAACAGAAAACGGCTCTCGGCTCACGTAATGTTGTAATCTTTATGTTTCCTCTAGATTGAGTCGATAGTGCCGTAAAACATCTACTCAATCAAAAACCATGTTTCCTCCAGTACTTTCTCCTCTTTTCTCCAGCTACTACCGTGACGACAAGTGGGCCTTCAACGCTGTGTTCATGCCCTACAAAGCTTACGAGTTTCACCCGGACAAAATATACATCGACCGACGGTTACAGGTGAGTGCTACTTTCACAATATTACGACGCTACCCCAGAATTACAAAGTTCTGTCTGCTAAGTACCTAGTTGTGAGAAATTTGACGTAAAACATTTCTAGTTTCACATCATGTCAAGCTTTTTCGAATGCAATTCTTTTAGTATCTTGATAATGACTCAGGAAAATCTTCGATTTTGATAGGGCAGATAAAACATTTATTGGTTTCTGACCTCATGGTCTTTGTAACTCAAAACGGCCAAAAATATCAGATAGAACTTTGTAATTCTGACGTAGCGATGTGTCACGACACGGTGGAACCAGACGCTCTTCAATTTAATTATTTATGGAGTTATTGTTATCATTTTAAAGCTTAAAGTTTTGTAAATTCCAACGCTGAGTGC
>NW_004797685.1:299238-317963 GCF_000002075.1 Aplysia californica
CCGAGAAAGGTAATTATTTTTTAAAGGTTCACTGTTAGTTTATGAAAAATACGCGGCAAACAGGAAAACGTCCCCTCTTCTTGGAGGCGAAGCAGAAGGTCAGGTGTGTAAGTCGCCACACGTGTTACGTCTGACAACTGTATCTTTGGCCCCCAATACCTACCGCCCAAAATTATTATTTTTCACCCCGCCCCCTCCCTTCCCAAACACATGCACAGTCCATGTACCCCCTCCCCTTTTCCAAACAATCAGTCTTTAAATTCAACATGCATCCCCCCCCTCCCCCCACATACACAGAGGTGATAAACCATCTCTCACCCGCCTCTATTAATTTGTTATTCTATCTAGAATGTCTATCGGTCTATCCACCAGTTTGATCAGCTCTGAAGCAATTAATCAATTCGTCCACTTTTAGCAAGAATCATCCGGCCTATCTCGAAGAACATGTTATTATTATTATTACAAGTACCAGCTGACCAGAAAAAAAGTTTGTCCAAAGAAATTATGTGAATAACTGTCATGCTAATGGCCCAATTGACACCAACATTCACCAAAAGCTAGGACATACATCCGGATTATGGTTTTTAAGTAGTTCATAGCTAATGTGCAACGGAAAGAGGATAAAGCAGTTCACCCCTGACCCCTGTACATCATGCTTTTGCAGTCAAGATGGATCAGTAAACGAAATCTCCCAAATCGGCATGTGCTTTATTTGCTCGAGCATACGGGATAGATATCTGTAACAAACATAACGTTCCAAGCAGTAGGTCCATTTTGAAATGGGCTGCAAATTTTCAAAGGTTTTGGTCCATGGAAAATAATACATTTGAATCCTAGGGTCCCGAATAACACACTGTAGGCAACCTGTAAAAACAACGCTCTCTTAACCCTTCCAACCCCAGCCATTTTTGTGCACTCCCTAACCCCAGTCCCAGTCAATACAGCAGTATTTCAGAAAAAGAGGCCTGCTTTCTAAAAAATGATGACGTATCTTTGTAATGAGGTTTAGATAGACAATAACATATAACAATGTTTAAAGGTGAATGAAGAAATATTATGAAAATTAACGTTTAATTAGGTTTGCTAATTTCGAAAAATGCGCAAATTCAGTACCCCCGAAACAGAGAACAATATACGCTCTTGGGACGGTGAGAAGTACAAGCGCTGCTGAAAATAAACGCACATGGGGCTGGAAGGGTCAAAAAGTTTTGGGTGGTCCGTGATTCGGTGAACTCTGACCGGTACCTCGTCATTCTATCAACGTTCTGGAGAAGCTTTGGCATTATTTGTTGATGATGGAGGGACATAAAACCAGAACCTTTAGCAAGGTGGGGCTGCTCCTCATGACGTCAGAGCTGTTCAGCGGTTAATCAGCAATCCCTTTTGGTAACAGAACAGTAATTCCCACCGAGCACAACTGAACTCCAGACAATCTGGACCTTAGTCCATTGGGTTTTCACTATTTGGAGTGTTTGATTGAAGGACAAAGTGTGTTAGATTCCTTCGAAAGTATCCAAGACTTGAGAAAAACCATCATAGGGAGCATGAAGGAGACCCCCCCCCCCCAAAGCAGTGTCAACGCCTGCATTGTCAAATTCACTTAACGTGTCAGAATATGCTTGACTCGAAATTAGGGATATCTGGAAGATGTCTTGTAACTTTGTAGTGGCTGTCATAATTTATTGTCATTAGTGGCTGTCATAATTTATTGTCATTAGTGGCTGTCATAATTTATTGTCATTAATACATAATAAATCCACATGGATGTTACACTTTTCTGCAAACTTTTGTGTTCTTAATTTTATTCACAACTGTTTTATCCGCAGTCTTTTAGACGAACTTTGTTCTGGTCACCTGGTGTTGTTTTTTTAATGTTATTTTTATCATTATTACTATTTTATCTTCATCATCATCATCATCATCATCATCATGGAAGATGTGCGTTCTGGGTACTCCAATGAGCAGGAACAAAGTATCACATGTTGCTGGGACCACGCTGAGCTAACGAGATTGCGGTCGGACCATCATTGGAGCAATGTGATAAGAACTTTGTGAATGAAGAGCTCAGCCCACGCTGCCGAAGATGCAGCCATCATCATCATCATCATCATCATCATCATCATCATCATCATCATCATCATCATCATCATCATTGTTATTATTATTATTATTATTATTATTTTTATTATTATTATTATTATTATTATTATTATCATTATTATTATTATCATCAACATTATTATTTTCATTATCTCTCCTCCACAGATCATCTGTTTTAGAGGTGTCTGTCACCCAGCCTGGCACAAAGACTACAAAAGAGACATCAATGACCAACGTCCAATAAACTTCCAGTGGCAAGAAGGCCGGTCATTTCACTTCACAGTGCCCAAACCCGCGCCTGGGCTAGCTTCCCTGGAGGCTATCCGGGATGGTCAAGACATGTTCTCAGAGATTGGCCGGATGATTCTCACAAAAAGTGGACGAACTGATTTGCTTAAGAGCTGATCCAAAGTATAGACAGATTGATAGACATACTAGATAGAATAACAAATAGACGATTCATCTGACTGCTAGACCGACAGGTCGTTTGAAGACAGATTGACACTTATTTACTATGCGTACAGATAGACGATTCATGAGACGAATTGACTGATAGACATACAGATAATCGTACAAATAGACGAGTCATCCGACGGATAGACAGACAGGTTTTTTAAAGACAGAAAAATACAAATTCACGATCCAGATGACGAATAGACTGATAGGTCGCGTGAAGACAGACTGACACTCATACAAATAGAAAATTCGTCTGACGGATAGTCCAATACTGATAGATATCATTTGACGACAAGCAGACAGTCATACAAATAAACGATTCAACTGATGGATAGAATAATATATTATTTATCGTATTTTACTACATCACACATACACACACACACACACACACTCTCACACACACACACACACACACACACACACACACACACACACACACACACACACACACACACACACACACACACACACACACGCACACACACACACACATATATATATATATATATGTATATATATATACCGATTGTTATTATATGTGTGTATATATTTTTTTTTATTCATATATATATAGATATATATGTATATAATATATAACGATTATTATATGTGTGTATATATTTCTTTATACCCTCGAATAGATTTCTGGCCTAATTTTGAAAAGGTGAAAATCGCGCTACATTAATCATCCTGGTAATTAATCTAGCTTATTCAAAGACGAAACGACACGTAAGACTAATTTTTGAACAAAACGTCAATTTATACACAAACAACTCACAACAAGAAGACCACCTTCCAAAAAACGAAAAACACGATTTAAGGGAAATTGCATGTATTGCTTTAGAGAGCGTGATTTCAATAGCGAGTCTGCCCGCTTTGGCGTTTAGTTCAAAAACTAGTCTTACATAATATTACCGTTTCGTCTTTGAATAAGCTAAACTAATGTATATATACATATATATGTGTGTGTGTGTGAATGTATGTCTGTGTGTGTCTGTGTGTGTGTGTGTGTGTGTGTGTGTGTGTGTGTGTGTGTGTGTGTGTGTGTAACTGTATAATATATCATTCTAATAAATATATATAATATTTTATATATATAAATAATATATATGTGTGTATGTTATTTGTGTGTGTGTTATTTGTGTGTGTTATTTGTGTGTATGTATTATGTAATCATATATTACATAATGTTTTTTTATTTGTTTTTATGTTGTTTGTATATATTTATATATGAGACAAACAAACAGACACACACAGAGTAAATTAATTACAGGCATGTTATCATAATAAATGGAAAAGCTCACATTCGTCCAAACTGGCGTCGGTGGTCTAGTGGTTAGGCTGCCTGACTCGTAATCGTAAGATTGTGGGTCAGGGCGTTCGATGCTCAGCTTCCCTTGAGAAAGACACTTCACGCAATGTTTGTATCCACTAAACGGTCATTTCTACATTCTGAGATAAACGTTAGGCCTAAAGTCGGAGGTTCTAGCTCTTAAATAACCTTAAAATTAATAATACAAGCTGTGTTAAACCTGTACAATGTCACTCATTTTAGCTTTAGTGAGCGTTTTACGGCACTTGCAACACAATTGGGTCATAAAAGTAAGAGGATTAGAGAATAACAAACATAAAAAGAAGGAAGAGAGAAAGAGAACAAAATGTTTACATAAGAAGTAGCAACCCACCCCAGAGAACTCGCCAACCATCCACTATTTCGTTCATTTAAACAAACAAAAGATTATTTCCCAATTGAGGACATACCGATAGACGTACAAATAGTCGAGTCAATGTTTGTCCAACTGACAGATAGAGGGGTAGATGTATTGAGGAGTTAGAGACAGAAGAACAAATAGACGAGTCCATGTTTGTCCAACTGACGGATAGGGAGATAGGCATATTGAGGACATACAGCCAGACATACAAATAGACAATTCTACGCTTGTCCAACTGACGGATAGAGGGGTAGACATATTGAGGACATACAGACAGAAGTACAAATAGACGAGTCCATGTTTGTCCAACTGAGGGATAGAGAGATAGACATATTGAGGACATACAGCCAGACATACAAATAGACGATTCTATGCTTGTCCAACTGACGAATAGAGGGATAGATGTATTGAGGACATACAGACAGAGGTACGAACAGACAAGTCCATGTTTGTGGAATATGTTGAAAGATGAATAGTGAGTTTGTGAATGCGTGTGTTTTATTTACGTGTGTGTGCGTGTGTGTGCGTGTGTGTGTGTGTGTGTGTGTGTGCGTGTGTGTGCGTGTGTGTGCGTGTGCGTGTGCGTGCGTGTGCGTGTGTGTGTGTGTGTGTGTGTGTGTGTGTGTGTGTGTGTGTGTGTGTGTATGTGTGTGAAAGATAGGGAGAGAGAGGGGGGGGGACAGACAGACAGTCGAATAGGCAGAAGGACAGGCAGACAAACAGCCAGCCAGCCAGACAGACAAACAGACAGACAGACAGACAGACAGACAGACAGACAGACAGACAGACAGACAGACAGACAGACAGACAGACAGACAGACAGACAGACAGACAGAAAAATTATGTTTTGACTGTTAATGCTAAGTAGTTTACGTATAATGGGGGGGGGGGGGTCTACACATGTATGTGTGTGTTGTGATTTGGACTAGTTATATACACATTATTATGTTAAAGCATGTATCTACATTTGTATTATGTAGGTGCCAGTATACGAATGTGTGGGTAAGCTTGCGCATACCATGCCCATGCGCGTTGGTGTATGTGTGTGTGTGCGTGTGTGTGCACGAGTGTGTGTGTGTGTGTGTGTGTGCGTTCGTGCGTACGTGTGTGTGTGTGTATGTGTGTGCGTGTGTGTGCACGAGTGTGTGTGTGTGTGTGCGTACGTGTGTGTGTGTGTGTGTGTGTGTGTGTGTGTATGTGTGTGTGCGTGCGTGCGCACGCGTACGTTTATATATGTTAATAATGTGTGTGCCATACACTACACTTCTGACACTTAAGAATGCTAGTATGGGTACGTATATTATTATCGTATAATATAAGTGTTAATATCTATTACAGACAGTAACACATGAACACATTGATCTCTCCGCCCTTTGTGTTTTATACTATGAAAACATCCACCATTTCTTTATCCTAAGCTGAATACGACGTCTGCAAATACAGGGTGATCCCTTAAAAAAAACTTTACTTTACAACTTCTTTTTCGAATATATTCTTCAAAATTTGTACTAGAATGTTGTAATTTGAAACAGACATAATTCATTCAAAAGAAATTTGTTTGACATAAAATTGACAAAAAGGAAACTTATTTTCGAAAATGGAATGGCTTTTAAAAACCTCCTATAAATGCAAAATGCACCAGTTCAAAAGATTTTGTAAGGAAAGTCAGGAAATGATTGGTTTGGGGTTTGTTTGTTTTTTCCTTTCCTTTTTATTTTCAGAATCTAATCTTTCCATCCCGGTAACCTTTAAACAATATTTCTTTTCTCATACAGAGTTAAAAATATTTTTTAAATTCTGAAATTCTGAGAACCGATGGTCTGTAAGTCCTCTTTTTGACTCGACACTCTTTAACGCGTCATTGGCAATGTTCAGTGGTGGCCACACACAAGGGGCTACTCAACAATGAGTACTCAAAGCCACACACACTGTACACCTTACAGTATGGAGCTGAGCCGTTTCTAGTGACAATGGGGAGGGGCGGGTTGAGGTTGCCCAAATAGACAACATTTGTGGAGTTGATACAACTATAACCTGAAAGTTCAGTGAAAGGTAAATATGGGCTCTGCCAAGGAACCAAATGTCATAGAGGAAATGTTCACGCTTTTCAAGACGATCGAGGAGTCATGAACTCATTGCTATCCCCTGATAGCTTCACGAACAGGAAAATGGTACCTTCGTAGATGAAGATCTGCCTTGAGAATGCGAACCGTTGAGATGTTGTAAAGTCATTGCTGCTGGCATCGTCTACAGCTCATGGAGCTCATCTACTGATTTCTGCACCCTGATGACGTTTAAAGGGGTGCGAACGGTGTGTGTTTGGCCTGAAGTGGTCGTTTTGTCTGGGACTGTTTAGTTCTGATTTTCTACAGGTCCTAGCTGATGGACCATTTCCACCCTTGACATCAAAGAAGGCCTTAAGGGTACTCTAACACTATTTCCGTACCATGTGCGAAACTTATGAAATGAGTTGATGGTGAGGAAATGTTCAATATAAAAACGTCTCTGCTCTTTACTAATCTAAACCATGATCTCAGCAGGCAAAGGAAACTTAAGAAAAACTATCTGCAAACTTCTGTCGGCCTGTTAGACTACTGTAGTTTCCAATATGGCGCAATCGTTGGGATTTTTAGGGGTAGGCCTAACACGAACCAATGCGTCATGCTACAAAAATGGGGACATAGCTGAAAATGGGTTGGGGGGGGGGGTTTTACGCGCTATGTAGAGCAAAACTATTCTGTGGATTTATCTAAAATCAATTTCAGACAAATTCCTTTTGACTTCCAAATGGTGTGTACAAATTTGAAGCTCACAACTTCAATGTAGAGGAAAATATTAACCAAAAAAGTTGTACAGTTGGGTGGGGTTTTTTGTTTTTGTTTTGTTTTTGTTCGTTGTTTTTTGTTGTTGTTGGGGGGTTTTTTTTGGGGGGGGGGGTGGATCACCCTGTATTTCGATCGGCATCATCATAGACTTATACACAATTATAAATTAATATCCATGGCTGTGCATTGTGCACTATGACGCAATTCCTGTTCATCATGGAACGAACCATTTGGCTCTATTCATGGTTCCATAATGAAGGGCAAGGTCAAGGTCAAGGAGATAAAGGTTACGCACGCACCCGACTATAGACTATGAATTTATAACGAGATGTGTGTTTTGCCCTTCATTTAGGCTCCAATGATGAGCACCAGCGTAACGGGGGGGTTTTTTCTTCTTTTTTTTCTTCTTTATTTTCCTTCTTTTTAGTTTGTTTGTTTTGTTTGTTTGTTGTTGTTGTTGTTGTTGTTCTTTTTTCCTTTTTTTTTTGGGGGGGGGGGGTATAGAGAGCAAAGAACTGTGGCCACTACAGACTACAGTTACCGATCTAGGGTATAATTCAAGTCGATGATCCCAAAAGACATACAACAGGTGCGTGTCTTGAGAAAAGTCCAAGTTGTTAATTTTGGATATCAAATTTTATTGTAGTAAATTCAATACTGAACACGCTGATTTTCGAATTTTTCAATTATCTTTAATAGTGTTAAAGATATGCCACATTTTGTAACAGCGTGTAAAAAAACAAAGTTTGGAGAAAAATGGCTTTAAACTTAGAATGTTGACCAAATTTCTAGAGCATTTTCAACCTTCGGTGGAGCACAATATGTTGCAAAGATAAGTAATAAAAAATATTTAGACTAAAAACATTATCATAAAATCTTGTCAATGGGCTATTTTTTTTAAAAACCAGTTGAAAGTGTGTTTTCATATGGAACTTTATTTTTGACTGGTTACGACCTTTTTGACCTTTTCAAATTTCACCCGTAACTAAAGAAATAGCTTTGCCGAGAACTGGGACCTTTCTCCAGGCACACACACTATAATTAATTTACCGTACTTACTTACAGTGTGATCCAAAAAAAAAACTTTACAACTTTTTTTTCTGAATATCTCGCACAAAAATAGTTCTGGAAAGCTGTAATTTGGAACAGACATAATTCATTCAAAAGGAATTTGTTTGGTATGAAATCCACGAAGAAGAAACATGTTTTGAAAACGGAAACGGCTAAAAGAAAAAAAAGCACCCAAAAATGAAAAGTTCACGAATGTTTAAAAATCTTGTACAGGAAGTCGTGAAAAGATAAGTTGACCTTTTTCTTTATTTTCTCTTTGACATTGACATTAATTTTCCATCCCTGTGACATTTACACAATATTTAAATTATTTTACAGAGTTTTAAAAAACTAATGATTTCATTCTGAATTCCTAGAAGCAGTGCTCCACATTCCCTCCTTTGGACTCGACATATTTCTAACGCGTCGTTCGAAATGTTCAGTGGCGCACTAACACAAGGACCTGCTAAACCAAGAGTTTTTAAAGCCACATACACTGTACATGTTCACTAAGAAGTGGCTTCTAGATACAATAGACAGAGTGGGGTGTCCAATAGACAGCATTTTGGGAGTTAACATATCCCGCAGGGTGAAAATGGGCTTTGCACTAAACCAAATGTCATCGAGGAAATTATCCCTCTTTACAAGACAATCGAGGAATCATGAACACATTGCTATGCCCTGATCCATGTCATCTCGGCCTAGCGAAGATGAACACGGTATAGTCTTAGGTTAAGATCTGCCATGAGAATGCAGACCGTTGATGTACAGGAAAGTCCTAGCTGCAGATCGTCTACGGACAGACGTCCCATGGGACTCGGCTACTGAAATCTGCACTCTGGTGACGTTTAAAGGGCTGCGCATGGTGCGTGTTCAACCTCAAGTGGTCATGTTTTAAAGAACTTTTTAGTTCTGATTCGCTATCGATCCAAACTGACGAAACTTCTCTACTCATGACGCCATAGGTCTTGAGGGCACCTAAGCATTCTCTCCATGCCGTGCGCAGAACTTATAGAATGTCAGGGATGGTGAGTTTGTGGAGAGGTTATGTTCAATACAAAAAGCTCTCTGCTCTTTACTAAACGTAACCATGATCTAAGCTGGCGAACAAAATTTGGGACAAATAATATCTGCAGACTTCTGTTGACTTGTTAGACTGCTGTAGATTGCAATAAGGCGCGATTGTTGCAACTTTTAGTGGTAGGCCTGATGCGAACTGGTGCGTCATGCTTTGAAAATGGCGACAAGGTTTTAAATGGGTTGTTTTTCTAATGCGCTGTATAGAGCAAAACCATTCAATGGACTTATCTAAAATACATATCAGACAAATTCCTTTTGGCTTCCAAATGTTATGCTGAAATATGAAATGCAAAACTTCAGTATGGAGGAAGATATTTAAAAAACAAGTTGTAAAGTTTTTTTGGGATCACCCTGCACTTACTAACTTGACAATTTGATTCTGAAACCGGGACCCCCAAAGATACATAATTTCTATAGAAATAAGCCTGAGTCCTCTGGTTTCATGTTTTTCTATGCTACTACTTGTAATGTAATGATTATGATGTGAATTTCTGCCAGCCAAAAACTGTACAGTGTACAGTTTACGCCATTGGTGGAACCACGCGTCGGAGAGTCCGTGATTTGAATAAAAGCATTAAATATAACCTTGTTGATTGAGAAACTAAGCCTGTGAATTTGATCGTTTATTTTTTTTTTGGTCGCTTGTTTGTTCTTTTGTTCGTTTTGTTTGTTTAAGTAAAGAGAAGCACATCGACACAATGACATCATTGTCTGACAGTATGTGCACTACGTTGGCTCTGTTGAGTTTCATTCTTTCTTTTTCAGGGGAGGAGAAAGGGGAGAGGGTGGGGGGGGGGGGGGGTGGATACGCTTTCAGTTGCCGACTGACCTTAAGCCATACTCAAATACGATAATTTGACATTTATTTTTAATTTTAATTTTTTTTTTTTTAAACAACGTTTTCCTTTACTTAAAACTAAAACAAACCAGAAAAAAGTTCAGATAAAGACTCATTGGACATTTAATCACGTAAAAATAAAAGATAGGTTTGGGCAAGATAGAAGATCATCTGTTTGAGTCAAGAGAGGCAAATCGACACACAGACAAAAAGGGAAGACAAACAGACAGACAGAAACAACAGAGGGAAAGCAAAGAAGTAGGGCGTACCAGTGGCGCCCTCCAACCACCTGTGTGTAAGTGTAAGCACATCTGCACAGAATTCGTCATTTACTTAGTGCTGTGGAAAAAGTAATTAATTGTTTGTTTGAGTAAAGAGAAGCACATCGACACAATGGTGGTCATTTAGTGCTGTGAAAAAGTAAGACAAACAGACAGAAACAACAGAGGGAAAGTTAAGAAGTAGGACCTACCAGTGGCGCCCTCCAACCATCCATACAGACAGAAACAACAGAGGGAAAGTTAAGAAGTAGGACCTATCAGTGGCACCCTCCAACTCCAACCATCCACACAGACAGAAACAACAGAGGGAAAGTTAAGAAGTAGGACCTACCGGTGGCGCCCTCCAACCACCTGTGGGAAAAAGTCGGACAGACTGAAACAACAGACAAGCAGACAGACATGGTCAGGCAAGGTATGGCGAGATTATCATATTACAAGTATTATCAAAAAAAGAAATAAAACAGCAACAGAAACTGAGGCCAGGGACAAAGATTACCATAGGGAATTGTTTTTTTTATTATTATTATTACAGGCAGATCATACTGAGCTGAGGATGACACCACTGTGACATTATAAAAGTTCACCCTTCACAAACTCATGACCGAATTCAATGAAGTGAACACATTACAATCAATCAATGTACATTGAAATGTTCACTCTCTACAACAACAGACATGGGCAATTGTGTTGAAATAACAAGCCTGATTATTAAGCTATTTCAAATATCTCACAGTAGAAAATTAAGTGACATCGGTTGCCAATACCTCAACTCTCCGAAGTGAGACTTAAACTTATACTAAATGTCACCCAAGAGAATTTAATGAAATATCACTACCTTAGAAAGTTTAATCGGATATTTTTGGCCATTTTTAATTACCAAGCTCATGAGGTCATTCTTCTTCTTCCTCGTTCTCTATGAAAGCAGCTAGACAGTCAGTCCGATGTCGCGTACAAACTGTGTAGTTCGCTTCAACTCTGAGAGACTGCCATAGAGCTTTCTCTCAAGGGGAGCTACATTCTGCCACGTCTGTGCGCGAAGGTCAGAAACCAAATGTTCCAACTGCTCTGCTAAAATCATAAGACTATTCAGAGTGGTCATCAAGAGGTATTCAAAGAATCGGATTCGAAAAATCTGTACCACGTTGTGAAACAAAAAGTTTTTTTTACATCAAATTTCTCAAAACTAGGTACTGAGCAGATAGAACTTTGTAATTCAAGGATAGCGATATATTAAGAAACTACTGATTTTTAATTTTCAAGACCGACAGATTTATTATCAACTCACGGCGGGCCAGTCATTATTAATTACGGGATCAACTTACAGACCAGGCTGGAAACTGCTTGCTGGCTGAATCTGGCCCGCTGGCCGCCGCAGTTTTGCCCATGCCTGCTCTACAGTACAAACTCACAATCACGCCACTCAAGTGAAGACATGAGATATGACCTTACGCAGTTGCGAGCGCCGTAAAACACTTAGGCCTACCAAAACAAATGAAAACATAAGCCATGATGAGGAAAGCTAGAGACATCTTCCACACAGTTATTGTTACTTCCCACAATGTACTACCACACACATTGTCGAGGAGAAAGTGGCAATCTTAAACATGTGGCTGTTTTACACAGTGTCATTATTATGAAAGAAAGCAAGCCCACAAGGGGAGACATTTCTCTCTAATGTAGGGGTCACCACACTGCTGTACGCAGGTCAGATTCAGCCCATAGGTTCAGTTCATCTTGCCCACAGCCATGCGATAAAAAAAACTAAAAAACTCGGAAGATGTGTTCATACATTTCTCAGACTTTGGTAATCAAATAATTTAATCCTTTCATTGAACTCTGAACAAAATTTTATACACGATGCTTTTATATAGACTCCATAACTCTAGCTTGCTAAATGTATCCCACTTTTGCTGAACTTCAATGTGAAATGGTCAATGATGAAATGGTATAGGTTTAACGCACTTATCAACACTATTAGGTTATTTAAGAGAGAAGACCTCCAAGTTTAACGTCCATCTCTGAAAGTACCTACCCAAATGGGAAATTCGCGCATACAGTGCTTTTCCCAAGGACACAACATCAGAATGAGCTGGGGCTTGAACCCTCAAACCCACAATCTCACGATTACGAGTCCGGAAGCCTAACAACTAGGCTACCGACATCTCTTCAATGTGACAAATCTTTCACTTTACACATGTGTATTGTACTTAACAAAATAATTACCTTATCGACGTTCGTCCCTCAAATATAGAGCCCATTTTGAAAAAAAAGTTTGCAGACCCTTGCTCTAATGTAATATAAGTAAGCATTACTCCCAATGTATAGCTACTACACTGTGTGGTTGACGGGAGCCCTGGGGTGGTCTGGTCCTTCTTTCCTATCAAACGTTTTTCGTCCTAATCTCTCTTTTCTGTGTGTTGCTCTCTTGTAACACTTTGATCTTTTGTACTTATATGACCTACTTGTGTTGAAAGTGCCGTAAAACGTGTGCTCACATAAGACTGTTACAAGCCATGAAAACGGTGAAATAAATGCCAGAATAAGTCAACAATTGCAGAAGTTCAAATGTTCTGAATGCCTTGTGACATCCAGGTAAAACATTTGAATCTGAGAGTGAAGAATTCTATTGTCTAGGCATTCTAAATATATTTTCTTGCATAACTGATGACTTAAATCAAGAAGAAAGAATGCGAATAAGAAAGATTTTGATGAACTGCACTCATATATCATTTTGATGAATAAGAACAGATAAAATACAAAAACGATCTATCAACCATAAGTTATTATAAGCCAGTTGCTAATAATAATTCACTCAAAACACCAGACGCCATTTACCAGAAGCGAGTTCACTCTTCAACAAATCTACCGTATATGTCACCTCTGCATGAAACATTGTATCTAACTGTTTTCAACATGATTATTATAACCATCTTGCACAAAGACAATGAATAATATTAATGAGAACACAATATCGACATCTACCTTCACTTTAATCATCATATAATACATCACTAATTCTATCTAAAAAAACAAAACAAAATAACACTATGTCCACAGTAGAAAATGCCATTGACAATATCACTATAACTATAATGCCACCAACAGTCAGTGCTAGTATTAGCACTTTCATAATATCAAATTTGCACGATTCTCTATCAACTTAGTGCGGAGTATGAACACAAACAAAAAAAAACAACCTGTCTCTACCTCTCTGTCTAGTCTAATCTATCCACTTTCTTAAGTTTTCATACACAGAAGGACTTGACAATTCACTAGTGTGTATATGGCTGGAGGGTGCCACTGGTAGGTTCTACTTCTTTGCTTTCCCGAAGTTTCCTTCTGTTGCCTCTGTCCGTCTTACTTTTTCCGAGCACTAAATGATCATTATAGTGTCGATATCGCTTCTCTTTACTCAAACAAACAACTCAATAGCAGTCCATCCTGTTAGAGTAACAAAGCAGATTGCCTATGGTCTTAAATACTACAGCACTCTCTAATACTAGCACACCCAACTTTACAATGTAGCCGCCTCACGACAAACCCAATAGGACCAGCCTTTGTGTTTAGTAGAAGCAAAGTTTACCAGAAACAAATTCTGACAGACAGTATGAAAACAAATCATGACCGTGCAAGCAGATCCTGACAGTGTAAAACATTTCTGACAGCCTAAATAGATGCTGGCAGCTTACACAAATCCTGACAGCGTAATAAATTCAAACAAAAGCTCACAGCATAATAAATTCACACAAATCCTGACAGCATAGCAAATTCACACAAATCCAGACAGCATAACAAATTCACACAAATGCCAAATCCTGACAGCATAACAAATTCACACAAATGCCAAATCCTGACAGCATAACAAATTCACACAAATGCCAAATCCTGACAGCATAACAAATTCACACAAATGCCAAATCCTGACAGTGGGCACAAATTCACACAAATCCTGACATCAAACTTTCAATCAATCGGGACCCAAATTATTCCTTCATCTAAGCCTAGCTTAGGATAAGTTAGGATAATGAGGATAAGTTCCTCATCACAGGCAGACACACCACTATTCCTGCTTGTCTTTATTACAGACCTTCCCAGCCCTTCTCGAGGCCAAGTGAAAACAATTATCTCGCACGCACGCACGCACGCACGCACGCACGCACGCGCACACTCACACACACACACACACACACACACACACTCACACACCATATATCAGAGATGCACAATCACACACACATATACCACAGACATTCACGCACACAAAACCATATTATACCATAGATGCACATGCACACACACCACATACCACAGATGTATATCTACACACACCATATACCAGAGATGCACAATCACACACACATATACCACAGACATTCACGCACACAAAACCATATTATACCATAAATGCACATGCACACACACCACATACCACAGATGTATATCCACACACACCATATACCACAAATGCACGCGCACAATACCTTACAACACATCCGCACACTCACACACTTTGCAGTAAAACACAAACATATGCACACATGGCCACACAAATAACCACTCACACACTTTGCAGTCAAACACAAACGTATGCACACACAGCCACACAAATAACCACTCACACACTTTGCAGTCAAACACAAACGTATGCACACACGGCCACACAGATAACCACTCACACAAACACAAGCAGACACAGGCTAACCCACATTAACTAAAAACCCCAACAACTCCAAAAGCTTGCCTCCATAACGGTGCAGAAACGATTTCAGGTTCAGCATCCCTCCCTTCAAGACTCGCACTGAAGGCCACAAAAATAAAGCAGTGCCGCCCCATAACTGGCCTGTACAGCTATGCACGTTCTCCTGGTCTCTTGTACTCTTGTAACACTCTCAGCTGCATATTATGTACTGTACTTTCACATGCAAAATACTGGCCTGTACAGCCGTGTACTTTCTCCTGCAACCCTGTGACACACTCAGCTGCACACTGTACTTTCTCCTGTAAAACACTGGACTGTATAGCTGTGTACATTCTCCTGTACTCCTGTGACACACTAGGCCACACACTGTGTACTTTCTCCAGTACTTCTGTCAACTTCCGTGACACACTGTGTACTTTCTCCAGTAGTACTGTGATGCATCGTGTACTTTCTCCTGTAGTACTGTGACACATTTTGTATTTTCTCCTGTAGTACTGTGACACATTTTGTATTTTCTCCTGTAGTACTGTGACACATTTTGTATTTTCTCCTGTAGTACTGTGACACATCATGTACTTTCTCCTGTGACACACTGTGTACTTTCTCCTGTGACACACTGTGTACTTTCTCCTATTGTACTGTGACACACTGTGTACTTTCTCCTATTGTACTGTGACACACTGTATACTTTCTCCTGTAGTACTGGAACACACTGTGTACATTTTCCAGTAAAACACTGGCTGTACTCTCTCCTGTGAAATACTGGCATGTACAGCTGTGTACTTTCTCCTGTAGCCCTGTGACATACTAGGCCACACACACGGTATACTTTCGTTTGTAAAATACTGGCATGTATAGGTATGTACTTTCTCCCGTATTGTATCCTGTGACATACCAGACTGCAGCCACACACACTCGACACATTTTGTACAGAGTTCAACACTGTAACTATTCCTCACTTCACGATTGTAAATTCCATTTTATTATTTCAGTACCCTGCGGGTTGTTGGCCGGTGTTCCTGAGTGCTTTGCTCCTTCTTTACTATCAAACACCCGGTGTCCTTACCTCTCCTCCTTTTTTTCTGTTTGTTACTCTCTTGTAACCACCTCTAATCTTTGGCACTTGTATGACCAAACTGTGTTGCAAGTGCCGTAAAATGCTTACTAAATCATAAAACAAAAAGCTTTCGTCCCCATCTCCCCCTTTCCTCCACCCTTCTCTGTCTCTCACTCTGTCTCCCCTTCTCTAAATCAACAACGAGGCTGCATAATACACACACTGACAGTTCAAGATAGTTGTAACACTTACAACAACATAACCTCCAACAAATGTCATTTGAGCTCTCATGAATATGTCAGGCTACATCTCACCCTACACACTTTATATACTTTTTTCATCCTGTTGCTACATTCTTTCATTTTCCAGTGAACTCTTACCCCTTTTCTTTCTATCCATTCTGTGCACACTCATTTCTTTCCATTTCCTTGAGCATCTGTACTTCCATTTTGTCCATCTTTAGCTTGCATTCTTTTGATGCATCCTTCAAAACATTCTCTTCTGTCCATTCATCCACAAAGAAATGTTTCAACTTTCTTTCTATCCTTTCTAACCTTCAGCACCCACATTTCATTTCACTTCATTATCTAAGCACAGTTTCTTTCAGTCCATCCTCCACACACTACTTTTTCCTTCTTTCCATCGTCTCTATACACTTTCGTCTTTCTTTCCATCCTCTCTATTTAGTCTTAGTCTTTCTTTCCATCCTCTATGTTCAATTTTAATCTTTCTTTTCATTCTCTCTATTTAATCTTTGTCTTTTTTTCACATCCCCTGTGCCTACCCTACCAGGGTGTAAACGAGGGTTCAAAGGTCACAAGTGCTCCTGCAGGAACTGTAGCATGGTGGTCTTGTAATGCTCGCTGGCCTCATGGTTCCTGATGCCATGGCGTTCATTGGGGTACACCTGCGAACACACAGACAAAATAAATGTGAAGCATCATGGTGAAATCAGGCACTCAACAAAACAAATATGTAACAATAATCCAAGTGTCCCAGAAACTGCATTTCGCTACCTCAGAATTACAAAGTTCTATCTGACATTTTTGGCCGTTTTGAGTTACTGAGACTATGAGTTCAGAAACCAAATCTTTCTCTCCGCTCTATCAAAATCATAATATCACTGGGGGTCGTGATCAAAATATTTGTAACAGCTTGATAAACATTGAAACTCAAAATTTTTTGCATCAAATTTCTCAAAACGAGGTACTGTTTTTTTATTTTTTTATACTGAGCAGATAAAAACTTCGTAATTCTGAGCAGATAAAAACTTCGTAATTCTGAGGGAGCCATATGTACACACATAATCAATTCTACAAGTGAGCAGCCCACATGAGCTGCTTTCAGCACTACTTCATTTTACAGCAAGTACTAAAATAACTTACCTATCACAGATAAAGTTAACAATTGGTAATAAAAACAAAACTTAGCATAAAAATAATGAGGTTTGTTTTAGTCCGTCATACATTAAATGATATTAAAAACTTACCTGTAACTGGTAAGGTACACAGTAAGTGATATTAAAAACTTACCTGTAACTGGTAAGGTATACAGTAAGTGATATTAAAAACTTACCTGTAACTGGTAAGGTTTACAGTGATATTAAAAACTTACCTGTAACTGGTAAGGTTTACAGTAAGTGATATTAAAAACTTACCTGTAACTGATAAGGTTTACAGTAAGTGATATAAAAAACTTACCTGTAACTGGTATGGTTTACAGTAAGTGATATTAAAAACTTACCTGTAACTGGTAAGGTTTACAGTAAGTGATATGAAAAACTTACCTGTAACTGGTACGGTTTACAGTAAGTGATATGAAAAACTTACCTGTAACTGGTACGGTTTACAGTAAGTGATATTAAAAACTTACCTGTAACTGGTAAGGTATACAGTAAGTGATAATAAAAACTTACCTGTAACTGGTAAGGTATACAGTAAGTGATATTAAAAACTTACCTGTAACTGGTAAGGTTTACAGTGATATTAAAAACTTACCTGTAACTGGTAAGGTTTACAGTAAGTGATATTAAAAACTTACCTGTAACTGATAAGGTTTACAGTAAGTGATATAAAAAACTTACCTGTAACTGGTATGGTTTACAGTAAGTGATATTAAAAACTTACCTGTAACTGGTAAGGTTTACAGTAAGTGATATTAAAAACTTACCTGTAACTGGTACGGTTTACAGTAAGTGATATTAAAAACTTACCTGTAACTGGTAAGGTTTACAGTGGGTAATCAGCTGCTGTATGAGAGAGCTGGAGTGGAGGAAGTGAACGTTCTCATCTATCAGGCCATGGATGAGCAAAAGTTTGTTCTCCCTGCCAATAAAAAACAAAACAAAAACAAGTCATTAACTACAAACTACATACGTACATTCTCGTCTATCAGGCCATATATGAGCAGAAGTTTGTTTTCTCTGCCCTGGTTTTTTTTTTTGTTCATAATTATTGTTTCATACTCTGATTTATGTAAAGTGCCTAGAGATATGTGTACACAGGAGCAGGCAAAATTAAAATGATCCACATTATAATTTTTATTATTATGATTATTATCTTTACCATCATCATTATTATTATTATTATTATTATTATTATTATTATTATTATATTAACATTATT
>NW_004797685.1:318451-327823 GCF_000002075.1 Aplysia californica
GGTGGGGGGTGGGTGTAGAGGAAAGAATGATGATATTGTAGCGGAGGGGCAACGATATTGTAATGGTCAAGTCGTAGTTTAACCCTCTCAGCACCATAAATAGGTCAGCAGGTCAGCACAGCAGAACCAAAATGGTAGCCAGGTGAGAACTTCCTAGAACTGAATTACTTACATGTTTTTCAGGGGATCAGCGAGCTTCTCGAGTGTTTTGACCTCATTTCCGCCACGTGACTATTCTTCCAAAGTTAGACTATTCCAAAGTTAGCATTAACACATCCTGAGATGCTCTACGAAGATCTAGGACATCATCATCTAATCTTAAAAATGGAATGTTCTTATTTTTAAGCCTACACTGAAGGCAGGTGTGTCGCGGCTGGAAAAGCCGGCATGGCAGCATGACAGGAGGGCCGATTTAGGCCGGTACGGCTCAAAAAGGGTTAATGATGCGAGTTGCCAGTCAGCAGATGATAAAGGCCATGTTTCGTCATGCGATTATATACGTACAGTCAAACCTGTCCAAGACAGTCACACATAGTCGATGGAAAGTGGCCCTCTTACACAGAGTCATTACAATGTAAACAATAAGCAAGGCGGGAAATGGGAAGTGGCCGTTTGCAGCGGTGATTGACTCATATACAGCTGTCTTGTTGTGCATATGCATGAGTGCACCTAACCTTTGTAACATTCACTGTCATTGTAAACGACCAAGACAAGTTTCCTCCTCTGAGATGAATAAGGATTGTCATAGTCATTGTACGCTTCCCAGGAAGCCAAGAACGTTTCTGAGTGTTATAGGGTCTGCTGGGGTAGTAATATAGTGTAAAGAACACAGAGCTTGCCATCGAGCGGGGTATGCGCTACACAAATGCTATTAATTATTAATATTATGGTAAACACAACAAATGCCCATATACAGTAAAGTCACACAGTACTAAGCAGGAGACCACAGGAGTAAATAAACAGCACCATCATCTGTGGTGTAGTGATAAGACACTTTGCCACCACACACGAGGACCTCAGCTCAAAATCCAAGTGGACAGAACTTTTTATATTCATTTGAGTATCCAAATCTTTGTGCTAGGACGCTGTACACGCCGTGGCCACAGTTGTCCCTGACATGCTGGGTTCAGGGTTGAAGCCCATCTCTTACATGGTCTAAATTATGTCAATGGTGGACATAAAAATACCCAAATTAAAAGAAAAAATAGAATTAAAAAAAGAAAAACCACCAAAGACAAACAGGTATCACTCACCTTAAAGACGTCTCCTCTTTGTGCCAATCCAAGCAGGGACAGGTAGCCCCCTGAAAAGGAAAATAGAAGGATATACAATTTGAAAATATGCAAAAGTTATTTCAACACAACCAACGCTAAAAGGCGCTATAAATATTCTTCCAGGCGCCCTATCCTAAGACACACTCCCTTCAATACACTGACTACAACACTATCAAAATACTGATTACGCACCTAGCTTAAAAATTATTACCGTTAACAATTTTTCATTTACATCATGTGCGGGCATTTTTGGTGAAACACCAAACCAATGTGCCAGTGCCCGGTAAATAAATGTATATCTAATCTTTACCTTACAAAGTAACACACTGTCCTGTCAATACTCTGACAAAAAAAAGCATTAAAAAAGTATTACACCTTCCCTTCAATATACTGGCTACAATGTAACACACTTTCCCTTCAACACACTCACTGAATACAAATTACCATTGGGGACAAAGTAACACATCTTCCTGTCAATCCTCTGACAACAACCTACCACACCATTCTGTCAATATACTGGCGACAAAGTAACACACATTCCTTTACATAAATTAACAAACAAAGTAACACATATTCCCTTAAATAAATTAACAAACAAAGTAACACACATTCCTTTACATAAATTAACAAATAAAGTAACACATATTCCCTTAAATAAATTAACAAACAAAGTAACACACATTCCCTTAAATAAATTAACAACAAAGTAACACACATTCCCTTAAATAAATTAACAAACAAAGTAACACACATTCCCTTAAATAAATTAACAACAAAGTAACACACCCTCCCTTCAGTACACTAGCAACAAAGTACGACTGAAACCCGACACCTTTCCGTAAAACAAAGGCTGTATGTGGAAACCAAACCCGTCCCAACGACCACCAGCTTCCAACAGATCACGTACCGTAAGACCAGCCATGAATGGCCACTCGGGACATGTCAATAAAGTCTGTCTGCGAGGCCAGCCACAGAAGTCCTTCCACCTGGTCATTTATTTCCACGGTACCCTGATTTTTATAAGATAAGATAAGATACATCTTTATTGTCCAGATCCTGGCACATTGGTTTGGTGTTTCACCACATGTACACACACACACACACACACACACACACACACACACACACACATGCATACACACGTAGGCTTACAATCACATGCAGCAATAAAAACAATAACAATCGTAAGCTAGATACACACTCAATATTATTTTGATGCATGCTCTAAGGTTGTAAGTATACTTATACAAGATGGTTAAGATGGAAGCATTTTGATAGATGATGGTAAAAATGACCTTCTGTATCTTTTGTTTGTTCCAGATCAGAAGCCTAGGTCTTTTACTTCTGACTGATGTTTTTATTTGAGGGAACAAGGGATGTTTGTTATATAAAAATGTCCTCATTAAAACTATTTACATCATTTAGGGCTGTTTCAACGGGGCCTGTCAGAGCCAACATGTGCTGGGAGGGATACACCATCCCAACAAATCTTTAACATAGGCACCAGTACATGCGTATACCCAGAAAGGCATACAGTACACATATACACATATACACACTCACACACTGATTATAAGAAACAAAACAGGTACACTTTTTTAGCATGCTTGTACGCACGTAAAGACACACAAATGCACATCATCATCATCCAGTGCCAGATCGGTGACAGACATCGGTGATCATGGTTCTCCATTCATTCCATTGCTCGGATGCTCTTAAAAAAGCTACATTTCCCTGATCTTTCCCCGTTGCCCATTTGTTTAGGTTCCTAAAGTAGATTGCTCTGGGCCTATCCCTGCCTCGTTTGCCTTCGATTTTGTCAGTGAGAGCTAGATGTCCAAGACCTTTATATCTATTCAGGTGTCCCAAAAACAGCATTTGTCAATTCCCGATTGTTTTAAACAGTGAGCGTCCTCATCTAATCATAATCATAGTAATCAAAATAAAGAATCAGTTCTTTTTTTTCCATGTGTTTGGGTACACATATGCACACAAACACAAACACACACACACACACACACACACACACACACACACACACACACACACACACACACACACATACACACACTTAGAGAGCACTCACAGACACAAAAACAAACACGCATATAAAAAACATATCACCATCATCCCCACCCTCATCTCCTCTATCTCAGTCACTCGCATTAGAAAAAACGTACCAACTGGTTCTTCAGCACTGACTCAAAAGCCAGACCCCGATTGGAAGACCCCCGGCCATCAATGACGACAACAGCGTAGCCCTCAGCCGCCAGTGTGTGGAGTCGCAGCAGCCTGAAACAAACATGGCACAGTGTGCTGGTGAGTGGACAGACATATGATATCTCAAATTCTATCCATAACCCTGTCGGAGACAGAAGCCAGTACCCACTCAAAAAACATTTAACAAAATGCCTGCCTCAACGATGAGCTCTAATGCCCAGGTGGGCATTAATTGCAAGAGAAAGACAGTAGAACAACAACAACAAAAATGTTTTTGAAAGGAGATAAACCCTTTTTAACCCTAAAAGTTTTTAAAACCATTTCTCATTTTCAGTTGAATAATATTATATACACCCAAACACTATGCCAAGACCCCTGACTTAGGCTATATAGGTACAACATTTTTGTAATACAAGCGCACACATTTAAAATCTAAAAACACCACTGCTTTATCATGTCCCACAGCAATATTCCTCCTACACACGGACACATAAAAATCAAACAAATTCAAAAACAGAAACCCCTGTACATCCTCACACACACAAACATACAAATACACAGTAATTCACAAACTTTTGGCCCTTGAACGAATTCGAGACCATCTGGACTTGTGGCCCTCCATACACAAATAGGACTGTGGGATAGCGGCGACCCTGTTCATAGCCTCGGGGCAGGAAGTAGAGGCCATATGTCACATGACCAGCTCGACTCGGGTACTGGAAGAGACTGGGAGGGGTGTAGCCCAGGGTGGCTGATAGAGAAAGAAAAAAAACCAACAAGGGGTTGATTCTCACTACAGCTACAAATCAAAAGCATAATTATATCGACTGCGTTTAGAGTCAGAATTCGCTATACACAATTTATCTAAGTGATGTATGACGGAGTCTTATGTTTTATGTTATATTAAGCATTTTCTTTGCTTGCACCACAATTACGTCACATAAATGCCAAAGATCAAAAATGTTACAAGAGAGTAACAAATACAAAAAAGGAGGAGAGATAAAGATGATAAATACTTAATAGGAAAGAAGGAGCAAACCACATCAGAGCACACACCAATCACCCACGACGGAGTCTCACACTGAGCAGTCGTTATGACAGCAGACGTTTTACGCCCTCATAGAGACTGAATTAATATGATTTAGGAGGCAGGTTGCTTTAATCCTGCCCTAACAGGACCAATTCAGACTGAGCAGACCCCCCGGGGCAGTGCCACTGAACGAAGTGTCTTTGGGCCATTCCCAAAGGGGGGACATTTCTCGTTCAAGGATTGTCAAATTGTAAATGGGCTGACTCATGTCACGCTCATAACTGTGCCTGATCTACAACAGGGTACTGCTGCTTTTTCTTTTCTGATCATTACTATTGTCATTTCCCTCTAGATCTACTTCTTTTGTATGTTTGGCATTCTCTCGTGACCTGCTATTTCCGGGGTGCCTTAATAGTCGAAGCAGACCTTGTGCTGTTGAAGCTAGAAAGGTGAGCAGTCTAAGTTTGATTCCCTGTAAAGACTTCTCTGTTGACACCCACTCCTTGACGCTCATATGACCTTATGCATTTGCGAGCAAAAAATAAATTTAAAAAAGACTGAGCAGAATACAGCACCCCGGCAGAAAGATGGAGACAGAAAAAAAAATAGACTTACCCACCATGGTTTCAAACTCATGCCTTTCGCTAAAAATGGCAAAGAGCCCAAAAATTACACCAAACACACCAGTGAATGAAAACACTCAAATGTACATTAAAGCAAAAAGGATTGGTCAGTCGGCGACTTGACCAAGCAACATGGCACCAGTGACCACAGAATATAGTATATCTGCCTGAGAGACTGGGAGGGACCCAGAATGTTAGGATGAATCAGAATGTGTTAACAGTCTTTCATATTTTTTTAATCCTAGGTGAGGACAAGGTGGACAACAAGAGTCAGATGAGGCACCAGGAGAGGGGTAAGGGGGATGGAGAAGTGCAAGAGTGTTGGGGGGGGGGTGGAGGGATAAAGAAGCGAATGAGGGAGATGACAACAACAACAACAACAACAACAACAACAACAACAACAACAAAGTTCGGGGCTCCGAACATTTCGAACGGATAGGCTACCACACACACACACACAACAACAACAACAACAACAACAACAACAAAGGAAGAAAAAGGGAAAAGAAAAAGAGGACAACCACACACCATGCTATGGCCGACACCCACCTGTCTTTGGTGTGAGTTGACCGATGGGCTGAAAGGAAAGGTCAGCGGGCCCGGTGTGCTGTATGCTGTACACACAGCTCTGGGGCGGGGACTGGAGGGAGCTGAACACTGTAACAAACTTACTGAAGTCCTGGAGGGGGGTCAAAGGAACAGGAGTGGGAAATGATGATGATGTTAATAATAATAATAATAATAATAATAATAATAATAATAATAATAATAATAATAATAATAATAATAGTGACAATAATGATGATAAATGAAAATAATAACAACAACAATAAAAATAATAATTATACTACTACTACTACTACTACTACTACTACTACTACTACTACTACTACTACTACTACTACTACTACTACTACTACTACTACCAATAATAATAATAATGATAATAATAATAACATTAAAAGTAATAATAATAATAATAGTAATAATAATATTAATGATAATGATAATTATGATAACAATAATGATAAAAATGATGATGATAGCAACAATAACAGTAATAATGATAATAAAAAATAAACAATTTGGAGGGCGGGTTTTTTATGTTGGTGTTTTTAAGCCGCCATTCACACAATTTAGATCTTTTACAAGGCAGGTTCTTAACCTGCCTGTAAGGGCCAACAAGGGTTGAGAGGGCCCCAACATCCCAGCAGAAAGACAGAGATTCTCAATGAAAATTCTCCCAACACGAGAATCCACCTGGGGTCTCCTGTTAAAATAGTGAAGCGCTTAACCGCGTCTATACCACAGAAGCTGGCAAACATAAAGGAACAGGAACAAATAAAAATAACAAAAAGTTATAATATGTGAGATGAGCTGACAAAATGAGTTACTTCTCATGATCCAAGAATGGAGATATCGGCTGAAAATCGACACTGGGGTCAGATTTATAGATTTTCAATTGATGCCATTGTGTTTAAGTTTACTGTGTCTTTTACTATTCCATGCTCACAAATTGTACAAACTTCACCTATCAATTTGATGTATCAATTTCCATAATGCTAAAACCCGAGAAGTAACTCATTTTGTCAGCACACCTCACATATATTAATGATGATAATAATAATAGTACTAAATTGCTACCTCAGAATTACAAAGTTCTACCTGACATTTTGGGCCGTTTTGAGTTACTACGACCATGACCATCTGCTGTATCAAAGTTGTAAGATTATTCAGTCTTTTTCAAGATATGCAAAGAATTGCATTCGATAAAGCTTGAAATATTGTGAAACTCAACATTTTTAACATCAAATTTCTCAAAACTAGGAATGGAGCAGATAGAACTTTGTCATTCTGAGGTAGCGAAATCATGATAATAATAGGAATAAAATGACAACACTTACCATAATAATGATCGTAATGATAATAAAAATATGAAAGTGAAGGAACAATACACCCCAGCCTGTACCTTTCTGAAAGATACTCAGAGAACAAAAAGCGAAAAAGGACGGGTGAAAGATGACTCGAGCCCCCTCCCCCCACCCCTTCCCGTCTCAAAAAAAGTCTTTCGCACATGACTTCACAATAACCCAAATGCGGCCCATCAGAGATGTGAGAAAAAGGTCAAATAAGTTCCGAGCGGGGTGTTCAAGTAGACCTTTACTGCAGGCAAGACAAGAGTCGTCACTCACCTCACTAATATGTACACTGTGGGAAGAGCCCGGTGACGTGAGACGTATGGGAGTCATCGGGGTCGGCTGGCTGTACGAGACAGCGTAGCTGGTGGGGAGGACAGAAGACAAGAAGGAACAAATAGTGAGAGCTTCCGTCGCCTCAGAAAGTCAAACACATGCACACTCATAGTGAAAATACCACACATATTCAATCAGTGTACACCATACATACTCACTCACATATTCACTCACAATGTAAACTGCACACACTCACTCACAGTGTTCACCACACATACCCTCTCACATATTCACTCTCTGTGTCACCCAACACATACTAACACACATAATCACAATGCAAACCACACATGCTCACTCACATACACACAGTGGACACCACACATACTAACACACATAATCACAATGTAAACCACACATACTCACTCACATACACACAGTGGACACCACACATACTCCCAATGAACACCACACACACTCACATGCTCATTCACAATGTACACCACACACAGCACGAGGGAGTGCTAAAGTTTACTTTTACCACTTACAGATGATGCTCTAGAGGAGTGTCCTTGAGCGCCATGAAGTACACCATCTGACGCGCCTCGTCCACCAGCACCTGCACAATGACCAGATAAAACAATTTGTAAGGCATCATAGTGAAACTTGTTTTTTTAAATGGTATAGCTTTAACGCCCCTATCAACACTATTCAGTAATTTAAGAGGCAGGACCTCCAAGTTCAATGTCCATCTCCAAAAGGACCAAGATGAATGGGGAAATTCGCGTAAAGTGCCTTACCCAAGGACACAATGTGAGACCAAGCTAAGGCTCAATCCCTCGAACCATCAATCTCACCATTACGGGTCCGGTAGTCCGACCACTTGGCCACTAACACCACAATGGTGAAATCAAGCACTCATCAAAATAATCAAATCGAAGAAATAAGACATTTTTCCGTCCATTAGGCAATTTTTTTTTTTTGTGTATTGGGTTCAACACCTTTTGTACCCACTGGTCTTACTTTGTGACAGAGTCCTCAAAGACACCCTCCAGATGCCTTGGTACTACTGCCGCTGTAGCCTGCTGTAAGAGTAAACTTCTTTCTTTTACTTTTCTATTATGAATGGGTTCCTCGTTAATTTGCATTGTAAAAATCATTCTGGGCGTGTTGAAGAAGGGTTATGTTAGACCATTCACTGCATATTTTTCAGTGTTGAGGATTTCAATGACCACTGTTAATTATAAAGTTTTAACTTTCTTTTCAAAACTGCGAGGTTATTTAAGATAGAGGACCTCCAGATTTAACATCCATCTCCAATAGTTCTAAGCCAGATGGGTGGAAATCTTTATACTCCCCAAAATAACCTAAAGAATGCAGTCAGGGAAAGGTAAATTGTACGAATTACCGTTTTTCGTGTTCATATTGTCTGTGCCTGACTGTATACTGTGATCACTTAAACACTTTGCTCCATGCAAAACGCCGATCAGAAACCGCCCCTTTTCCCCACGGGACACCGAATGGTGACAGTGAAAAACTGTCCCTTTCCCCCACGGGACACCGATTGGTGACAGTGAAAAACTGTTCTTTTCCCCCACGGGACGCCGATCAGTGACAGTGAGAAACTGTCCTATATCCCAACAGGAAGCCGATCGGAGACAGTCAGAAGCCATTCGTTTTCCCAACAGTACGCCGATCTGCGATAGTAAGAAACTGTCCTTTTTCCCACTAGACCCCAATCGGCGATGATGTGAAATAGCAACAAAAAGGTTTAGCAATGATCTGCATTTTGACATGCACACTAGTTAAAGTTATAACTTTCTTCCTGAATGGTTTGTATGGCATTTTAGGAAGGAAATCAGTTTGTTTATCACAATTAGAGTGGAAATCTTTGAAAAATGTTGAGTAGATCTAGCACGAAAGCTGGTTTAGTATCGCTATGATGAGAATTCGGGCGATGAAAATGCGAGATCTAATGTTTTTAGTTCAGATTCTGATTCCTATTTTGATGAATATGCAATCATCAAGTTCAATTT
>NW_004797685.1:327923-332037 GCF_000002075.1 Aplysia californica
CACATACTAACACACATACTCCCAATGAACACCACCCCCCCCCCCCCCCCTTCCTATGGCGTACACTACACATCCTCACAACATACACACCACACACACTCACATGCTCATTCACAATGTACACCACACACAGCACGAGGGAGTGCTAAAGTTTACTTTTACCACTTACAGATGATGCTCTAGAGGAGTGTCCTTGAGCGCCATGAAGTACACCATCTGACGCGCCTCGTCCACCAGCACCTGCACAATGACCAGATAAAACAATTTGTAAGGCATCATAGTGAAACTTGTTTTTTTAAATGGTATAGCTTTAACGCCCCTATCAACACTATTCAGTAATTTAAGAGGCAGGACCTCCAAGTTCAATGTCCATCTCCAAAAGGACCAAGATGAATGGGGAAATTCGCGTAAAGTGCCTTACCCAAGGACACAATGTGAGACCAAGCTAAGGCTCAATCCCTCGAACCATCAATCTCACCATTACGGGTCCGGTAGTCCGACCACTTGGCCACTAACACCACAATGGTGAAATCAAGCACTCATCAAAATAATCAAATCGAAGAAATAAGACATTTTTCCGTCCATTAGGCAATTTTTTTTTTGTGTATTGGGTTCAACACCTTTTGTACCCACTGGTCTTACTTTGTGACAGAGTCCTCAAAGACACCCTCCAGATGCCTTGGTACTACTGCCGCTGTAGCCTGCTGTAAGAGTAAACTTCTTTCTTTTACTTTTCTATTATGAATGGGTTCCTCGTTAATTTGCATTGTAAAAATCATTCTGGGCGTGTTGAAGAAGGGTTATGTTAGACCATTCACTGCATATTTTTCAGTGTTGAGGATTTCAATGACCACTGTTAATTATAAAGTTTTAACTTTCTTTTCAAAACTGCGAGGTTATTTAAGATAGAGGACCTCCAGATTTAACATCCATCTCCAATAGTTCTAAGCCAGATGGGTGGAAATCTTTATACTCCCCAAAATAACCTAAAGAATGCAGTCAGGGAAAGGTAAATTGTACGAATTACCGTTTTTCGTGTTCATATTGTCTGTGCCTGACTGTATACTGTGATCACTTAAACACTTTGCTCCATGCAAAACGCCGATCAGAAACCGCCCCTTTTCCCCACGGGACACCGAACGGTGACAGTGAAAAACTGTCCCTTTCCCCCACGGGACACCGATTGGTGACAGTGAAAAACTGTTCTTTTCCCCCACGGGACGCCGATCAGTGACAGTGAGAAACTGTCCTATATCCCAACAGGAAGCCGATCGGAGACAGTCAGAAGCCATTCGTTTTCCCAACAGTACGCCGATCTGCGATAGTAAGAAACTGTCCTTTTTCCCACTAGACCCCAATCGGCGATGATGTGAAATAGCAACAAAAAGGTTTAGCAATGATCTGCATTTTGACATGCACACTAGTTAAAGTTATAACTTTCTTCCTGAATGGTTTGTATGGCATTTTAGGAAGGAAATCAGTTTGTTTATCACAATTAGAGTGGAAATCTTTGAAAAATGTTGAGTAGATCTAGCATGAAAGCTGGTTTAGTATCGCTATGATGAGAATTCGGGCGATGAAAATGCGAGATCTAATGTTTTTAGTTCAGATTCTGATTCCTATTTTGATGAATATGCAATCATCAAGTTCAATTTGTTCAATATGCTGAAAATTTCTTAACGATCAGGTTGTTGGGTTTTTTTGCCGAGATACAGGTATTGTACTGATGTACCCGATCTGCTTCCTGGTACATGGGGACAAAGGCTATGTATTCTGTGCACTGTGTGGAGGAAAAGTGTTAAGAGTCACAAAACTTATGATGACAAAACTCACCTGCTCTGGAAGAACGACCCACTGGCCTGAGGTCAAGACCACTTCCTTGACAGCCTGGGACGGGTAACTCTCTGTGGGAAAAGGGGAGATCAACCTCATCCTTTTGGACATTTGGAAAAAGATCAAAAGATCCAAAGGAGTGACTGACACACACACATGACGGACACAGCTTGTTTGGTAACCCCTCGCTGCTCTCATTCAACATCAGATAGCACTGGCTCATCACTTGCTTGTTCTTTTCATAATTTTGGGGTGTGGACGGGAGTGGGGGGTGAGGGTGTTAGGGGATGGGGGTGTAGTTGGTTGGGTTTTTTTTACACTGGTGTTTCAAGGGCGCCATCATTGTTACAATTTAGATTATTTAGGAGGTGAGCTTCAACCCTGCCTGTCAGGCCAACCAGGGCTGAAAGTGATACAATGGAGAGACTTGATAAAAATTCCTCCCCTCACCTCACACAAACAAATCAGCTCAGGTCTTTTGCATGTGAAGGCAAAGTGCCTAGGTATTACACCACAGACACTGAGGTGGGGTGGTGTGGTGTGGGAAGGGGATTAAGGATATAAGTAACAGGATTAAGCTAAATCCTCAGGTCAGTCCCCCAACAGTAGTTTTCGTTTAACAAAGAATACAGGTGGGCAAGGTGGGGGGGGGGCAGTATTTTTCAAATTCATCAAATCACACATATATTCCCGTTTACTGAGATCAAAGGTTATCAAGCTGGCTGGTGTCGTCATACATTTACTTAGTAAGTAAGTTTATTCAGTGTTGAAGGCCATTGGCCCACTTCACATCACATAAAACACTCATTTGTTAAATAAAGTTTCCATAATGAAAAGGTACAGGTTGTGAACATATCTCTTATCATGGGTCAAACATTGCATTTTTCGGTCACTGGGCCGAGTCAGGCCGGGAAGAATTGACAATTTTCTTAGATGGACAAAATTTGGACAAAAGAAAATAAAAGTGAAATTCATCTTCAATTTCGTGAAAGTTATGAAATAATAAAACACAAGTAAAGCTTAACAAAATCGCACCATTCGAAAATCTACAAAATTGATCCCTGAGTCTATTTTTGACCGATATATCCATTCGTTGATTGCGAGAAGTACTTGATTTTGACAGCAAGCCTCACAAATGAACACAGAAACGGTTTGACTTATAAGTTAGATTATTTTAAGAGTACATCCCCCTCCCCCCCGGTCAGTTTTGTAAGTGAAGCCACTGTGAAAAAATGTAACACTTCTCTTTTCACGTTTCACTCTGAGTGGAGACGTCACATGTGTGGGCAACCGGAGACAAATAATAAGCACAAGAAATTTCTATGCATAGCACAAAATATGTTCAGCATTTTTCTGAATTGACCACACTCTCAGGAAGTCAAGCAGCTGCATAACAAGGAAAACGTTGGATCAGAACCCACAGGGTAAAAGATCAAGGGGAAGACCATGTGGGAACAAGAGAAAACTCACAGAAATTCACGTACAGAAAAGTGGGAAGATATGGGGTGACATCAGGCGGCCAGCCCAGGAAAAGGAAAGATGGAAACTGTTTGTTCATGGTGAGAAAGGCAATGATGGTGATGACTTTTCTTATAACAAAAATGAGACCCTCAACACAGCCTGTTCCCATTTCCAAACTAAATATTCCACTTCCACACAAACCATCCTGGGCGGTTGGCGGGGGGTTCTGTTGTAATTTGCTCCTTTCCTATCAAACGCCTCTCATCCTCCTTATCTCTCCTCCTTTTTTTGTGTATGTTAATCTCCATTGTGACACTTCTAATTTTCGGCACTTGTATGACCTAACTGTGTTGCAGGCGCCGTATAACGCTTAGTCCATCCAACAAACCATCACAACACATCAATCACCTGGCCCGTCGCCCTGCCCACTGTGAAGAAATCCCACCCCCTGGGGGCGGAGCTTTGAGGTGATGAGGTAGAGGTGGCAGAAGCCCGACTTCTCAGAGGCAAAGATGAAGGAGATCTCCGACTCAGACGTTTGTGGGAGGAAGTGGATGCAGTTGTGAACCTGTCAGAGGAGGGAAAAAAATTACCCTTACAATAATTTTTTTATTAAATCTTTTTTTAGATGTCGATGTCTCTGGTCCCTCACCACAATACACATCTCGAAATGCAAACAGAAAGGTCAGCTACAATTTTTTCTTCCTTTCATGTGGGTGTTTTTAATGTCAACAACTACAAAATTTCTATCATTTAGGAGGCAGACTTCTAATCTTACCTATCAAAGCAAACTCACACTGAGAAAATGAAAATTCCCCCC
>NW_004797685.1:332273-362726 GCF_000002075.1 Aplysia californica
CCCCCAAGTTTGGTAATTTCCATAAAAGAATCAATATTTTTCAGTAAAATCCACACAGAAATGTGTTCTTGAATGGACATAAAAGATGCTGAGCACAACAACAAAAAAATGATAAAAATACCCAAACTGGCCGGAAAATACCAGTTTCTTCAATTTCATGATTTTGACGAGCGCTTGATTTCACAACGCTGCCTCACAGTTGTTTTTGTTCTTTCATGTAGATATTTTTATGCCCCGATCCACAGAGTCTATATCATTTTGTGGGCAGGCTTTGATCCAGCCTGTCAGAGCCCACCTGGGCTGAGAAAGACACAACTTTACAACAGAAAAACGAAGATACTCAATAAAAATTCTCCATCCCACAGAAGAAATGAAACTTAAGTCTTCTGTGTGCAACAGCGAAATATCTCACAGCTACCCATCATATGTCATTACCTCTTTATTAGAAACCTAAAACACTTAGAGATCTATAGAAACCTATAATGGTACCTTAGCATTTCTGCAACCATCACTCTTTTTCTTTCAGTCCATTACATTCCCCATTTATCAAACACATCAAATCCTTCCGCTAACCCCGCCAGATACTTTTCTTTCACCCACCTTCTCTCCATCCACCACTCTCTTCATCTATCAATCATATTATATCCCCACACAATCCTATACGTCTGTCTGTGAGTCATAAACGTTATCATTTTTTTTACTCATCTTCTTTCCATCCATCCACAACCCTCTTTTCTTCATCTCACTACTGGCTATCCTAGAATTACAAAGTTCTATCAGCTCAGCACCTTGCTTTGAGAAACTTGACGACAACAATTTTGAGTCACAATAATATGTCAAGCTTTTTCGAATGCAACTCTTTGAATATCTTGATAATGACTCCCAAAAATCTTATGATTTTGAGAGGTAGAAGGAACATTTGTGAGGCAACGTGGTGTAATCAGGCTCTCGTCAAAATAATTGAAATGAAGAAACCTGCATTTTCCCGCAGGTTTGTGAATTTTTATCAAATTTTTTTTTTTGGCTCAACACCTTTCATGCCCAATAAAGAACTCATTTCAGTGTGGATTTTAATGAAAAACGTTGATTAAAGGCACTAAAAATGTAAATTTTCAGTTACCAAGGACTTCTAAGCTAAAGAAATAACTAATCTTTAGCAGCCATTTTCTCGCTAATTTTGCCTCTGAAAATAGATAACCCCACCTCCTTCATTCACCAATATCTCGACTTGTATTCAAGATAATTCTATATTTTTTTCATACAAATAAAGACAATTGAAGAAGCTTTAAGATGATACCAATAACTCGACATGCCCAAAAATTGACGAGAGCCTGATTCCACCATGCTGCCTCACATTTGGTTTCTGACCTCATGGTCTCATTCACTCAAAACGGCCAAAAATGTCAGACAGGACATTGTAATTCTAAGGTAGCGTACTGGGAGACCTAAATTGTGTCAATGGCGGGAACAACTCTTCTCCAATTACAATTGAATTATGACAACAATACGCCACCAGTCCCAATGTCCAACATGTTGCAGTTTATTTTTAAAATATTCATCAGCGACCAGTCGCCCACATTCACCAAAAATAGGTCACAACATATCATATTCTCCTATTAACCTGGATGAGGGGAAAATTCGAGCCATTACTGTTTCACTTCCACTCTTTGTTCTTCAAATGACATTGAGTCACCTTTTTCTGATATAATGTAGTAGTAGTAGTAGTAGTAGTAGTATTAATTGGATAGGTTAAACCTCCTATAGCTGAACTATTGTAGGAGAGAAAAAGAGTTTTAAAAAATAAAATAAAAGAGCCTACACCTATACATATATAAATATCTAAATAAAACCATAAACAAAAACAACGTCTTGATATAGAAAAATGATCTACTTTCCTTCAATTTATCAATCTTCTTTCAAATTTTCTTACTGAAAAACTCAGAACATTACATCTTAGTGTGAAAAATGCTCAAAGTTTCTCTTTATGTCTCTGTCCTTACATCTTAAAATCAAAAATGTTCAATTTTTCTCTTATTCATCAATGCTCTTCCTAATTATTTCATTAAAAAACTCAAACATTATTTCTTAGCGTGAAAAAAGCTCACAGTCTCCCTCTATTTCTCTATCCAATCAAAGAAAAATCTCACGTTTATCCAGACGTCTGTAGTTTCCTCAAAAATGCACTGTATATGGGGAGCCGGGCCGTCGGCCGCCTCCGAGCGGAACGAGTACGGGGAAATGAGCAGCACAGCCTGCCTCATCTGTAGCCGGTCCATCACCACAGCATATACACTGAGAAACATTTGTGCAGTGCAACACAACCATTCAGTAACCAGTTATCATCAGTCGTACTTTATAATGCTATCACCAGTCATACTTTAAAATGTTATCTTCGGTCTTACTTTATGAAATAATCATCAGTCATGCTTTATAAAATTATAATCAGTCATACCTTACAATGTTATCATTAGTCATATTTCATAAATACATCATTAGTCGTACTTTAAAATATCATCATCTGTCATACTTTATAAAGTTATCATCATATAATGTTATCATCAGTCTTACTTTATAAAGTTATCATAAATCTTACTTTAGAATGTTATCATCAGTCTTACTTTATAAAGAGGAAAGAAAAGTAGTAGAACCCGCTTATGGCGCCCTCTAAAATAAGCTGATAATCTAAACTTTACTTGAATCAACAATAAATTTGTATAAGAGAGGTCAACATTTCTTGACAGGGCAAACCTTAGACTCGAGACAGGAGATTATGTTACTCTCTCACTATATATACTTGACAACTTTTTCAATTCTGATCAGGGACATGCAATGTTATAAAATAAGATTATAATAATAATAAATAATAAATAACATTTATATAGCGCATACCCTTGCTCGACAGCAAGCTCTCTGCGCTTTACACTATATTACTACGCAAGCAGACCCTATAACACACAGATACATTCTGGGAGGTACACAGTACAAGAAGCCGATTAAGCACTCAAGCACCCAACAAACTGACAAGATCTTTCGCTGTCTATAGCTGGTTACCCATTCTCACCTGGGTGAAGTGAGGAAAATTTGTGTAAAGTGCCTTTCCTAAGAACACAACGTTGGGTCCCTGACGGGATTCGAACCCACGATCTCACGGTTGCAAATCTGAGAGCCACCCATGCCAGAATTATTACAAAACCACAAACAAACTTACATCAAAAGGGGACTGTTTTTTGTGGGTTTTGTTGAAATGTATATAATAAATTTGGCAAGCCGAAGTGGTGGAGATTAAAAAATGTCCTCTCAATGTTTGGCCAGTCGAGGTGGCACAGACTAAAAAGGTCCTCTCAAATTCCCGTTTGCAGAATCTGGAAGACTCCCGCGGAAATTTGGGACAGTTGGCACAACCTGTGTTGGATACTCACTAGTTCCCGTCGGCTGTCCAGCCCGCCCGGACCAAGTACTCTCCCCACGGACACATCTGGAACAGGCCAGGCTTCAGACTGCGTTCTGTCACTTGTATATCCGTCACTTGTGTTGTCTGAGGGAAAGAAGAGAGTCATGAGGAAAGGAGAGTCATATCGCCGTGCTGCATGTCTTCCCTTTTAAATAGCATTGGACCGGCATTAAACCTTTTTTTAGATGTGACAGATCAGATAAATCATTTCAAATAAATTGCATCGAATCAGATTTTTTTTTAAAGAATTTAGTAGCTCAACAGGTATTGTGTTTGCCTGTCAACCTGGTGGTCCATCAGGTGTCACCTTTCAAAATGGCATATGGCAGAGTCCTACACTAAGCAGTCGGTTTGACCTGATTTAATATGGTATAATATGATACGATATGCAACGGCGTAATATGATATGATGTATGGCATAATATGATGTGATGTGATGTATGGTGTCATAAGATATCATGTATGGCATGATATGATGTGATGTGATGTATGGTGTCATAAGATATCATGTATGGCATGATATGATATGATGCATGGCGTAATATGATATAATGTACGATGTAATATACTCACGGGCCCGGAGAAGAACAGACTAATCTCCAGCAGCTTCAGATTGCTTAAAGCGTTGGCGGTACCCGCTTTAGGATACCTGGGAAAGAAAAAACAGTTTTTTGGAATGACCCCATTGACAAAATGTAGATCATTTAATAATAATAATAATAAACAGCATTTGCATAGCGCATGTCCCTGCTCGACTGCAAGTTCTATGCGCTTTACACTATATTATTACTCCCAGCAGACCACAAAACACTCAGAAATATTCTCAGCTTCCTGGGAAGCATACAGTGCAAGCAGCCGATTAAACTCTCAAACACTAACAAGCTGACAAGATCTTTACTGTCTATAGCTGGGTACCCATTCTCATCTGGGTGAAGTGAGGAAAATTCATCTAAAGTGCCTTTCCCAATGACACAATAGCGGGCCCCTGACAAGATTCGAACCCACGACCTTACAGTTGCGAGTCTAAGAGCCTAACCACTAGGCCACCAACGCCACAGAGATAGGCTGCTTCAACTGTCAATACGGTCCCCAAGCTGAGAGGGAAAAGGAGATACTCTATAAAAAAATTCTCCTCACAAGAGAATCAAACTTGTATCTCCTGCACACAGTAGCAGTGAAGCATCTAACCTTTACACCACTGACAACAGTTGTCTGTCTATTACCCCTAGATCCCTGTAGAGGGGAAAACAACGAAGGCATACCTGTACTGATCCGTGCTCGTATCGTGTTCTGTCGGGGCGAAGAGAGACACGATATCAACGTCTGACTCGTCGACTTCCTCGTAAAGAATATGGTAAACCCGTTTGCCATCTGGAAGGAGAGAAAAAATTACACACTCATCATACCCTGACCTCTAGAGTCAACACATCAAGCTGATGTTGGTTTGTTAAAATAAATTTAGGTAAGTTTTAATACAAGTTAAACTATGTTTTAATAAGGGTTTTACGGCACTTGCAACACAATAAGGTTATACATGTATAAGGGCTGAAGAAAGTTAGTTTTAGAAAGGTTTTACGGCGCTCACAACTGCATAAGGTCATATGAGCTCCAAGGGGTGGGTGTCAACAGAGAAGTTCAAACGAGGAATCAGGCTTACTCTGCTCACCTCTCTAGCCTTAACAGCACAAAGCCTGCTTCAACTATCAAGGCACCCTGGAAATAGCAGTTCACAAGAGAGTGTAAAACATACAAAAGAAGTAGAGGAAAATGACAGTAGTAAGGATGAAGAAAGAAAAAGCAGCAGTTCCCCGTTGCAGTTCAAGCACAGTTATGAGCATGATATTGATAAATCAGCCCATTAATAATTCTACAGTGCATAAGAACATGTTAATGTCCCCCCCCCCCCCACCCCACCCCCCATCCCCACCCCCCCCCCCTTTGGGAATGGCCTAAAGACACTTCAGCCAGTAGCACCACCCCTGGGGGGGTTGCCAAAGATAAGAGGTGTTACAAGAGAGTAACAAACACAATAGGAAAGAAGTAGCAAACCACACCAATGGCGCTCATATGACCTTATGCAGTTGCGAGCGCCGTAAAAACCTCTACTATTCTAAAAAAATATATAAAACACACACACCAGAGCACCCATCAATCACCTGCTAATAAGCATTTTACAGCACTTGCAACACAATAAGGTCTTGTGAAATAGAGCACCCATCAATCACCTGCTAATAAGCATTTTACAGCACTTGCAACACAATAAGGTTTTGTGAAATAAGAGGTGTTTCTAGAGAACAACAACCAAAAACAGGAGAGACAAGACCAGTGTGTGCTTTATAGGAAAGAAGAAGCAAACCATACTAGAGCATCTGCCAACCACCCCACTGCTGGAGTAAAAATAAGCACATCCGTAATACAATCAATGTCTGCCATTTAGAGCTTGGGGAATAAGAAAGACAGACAGAAACAGAGACAGAGACACCGAAAGACAGAAGAAGAATAGGACCTATCAGCGGCACCCTCGGACTACTTTGAGCTCACCTTGGAGAGGTTCAACTGTCCTTCTAGTTTTAGTAAAAGTTTTAAAGCGCTTGCAACACAATTAGGACATACAAGTGCCGAAGATTAGAGGTGTTACTAGAGGGTAACATGTAAATTAAAAGGAGGAGAGATATAGACAATAGATATTACATAAGAAGACGCAAACCACTTTGAAGCACCTGCCAACCACCAACTTCCACTAAAAAATTGTATTTTAAAATGTAGATGCTTATACGCCCTTATCAACACAAACCATTTCGACTCCCAAAACAAAAACAAAAACCAATAAAATGAGCAGATCACATCAGAGCATTACCCACAACCCAGCAATACCAGTGACAGAGACTAAAACACACGTAACAAAGACCAAAATCATATGCGCCAGACGGCCCACCTGAAGGTCTCTGGCAGACAGGTGACCACCAGTAGCCCGTGTAGCGGTCAAACTCCTCCTGGATGACGAAACTGGGCACCCCGGCACTTAAGTACTCCTCCTCCAGCCTCGAGGGGAAACCTGCACAGACACACAACACACACTCATTGTACTTATAGGAAGGTAATAGTAATAATCATTCCATAAAGATAATAATAATATAATAATTAATAATAATAATGATGATGACGACGATGATGATGATGTGATAATAATTTTAAAAACGACAACAATAATAATTACAATAGTTTATCCGTCAATGTTTGATGATGACTTATACATCTGCAGACACACAGTACACACTCATTGAACTTATAGTCTGGTAATAGTAATAATCATTTAATGAAGATAATAATAAAAATAAAAATAATAATACTAGCACCCACCAACCATCCACAATCCCACCATACAGACCCAATGTACATACAGGGTACATACTGGCTAATCGATAGTACTATATATACTAGGCAATAATAATATGAGCGATATTCTCAAAAAATGAAGTCCAAATATTATATAACCTATATCATAAGCTTGAAATACAGTCAGGAATAGGCCTAAAAAAGAGGGAAATAACGCCCAAAAGGATTTTCCATTGAACAATTACAACACATCTCGCCATCTTACTAGGATTACCACCAACTCCAGTCAAACGGAGTCACTCAATCTCAACACGACAATCAACTGTTCTTAAACGTAAGATGCTGTATTTGATGCCCAACTAGTATTTGATTTTACACATGCTCAGAGTCAGACAATATTGTACTACATAAATTTTCAAAATGGTGTATGAAGGAGTCCTCCACTACACAGTTGATATGTGCGACCTACTAAAAAGTGTACCAATTTTAAAGTCAAAGTAAACACACACACACACACACACACACACAAACACACACACACACACACCCTCGTATTATACTCGAGGCCATGTTAAGGGAAAGTATCAATCGGTACATTTCTAAAGTCTTGCCCTAACACATTGCCTCTGCACTCCACTATACTTACTATTGCGGGCGTACGTGAGTCTGATCTCTTTGCCAGTACCAAGGCAGGTCAGCCACAGGTCAGCTTCATGCACAAAAGCCAGGAGGTCTGTGTTGGACGGGCAGAGCTTCGGATCCAGCCGAGCTCCATAGGTCATGGTTGGGACCTCTGTTGGTACCGGGGCACCATCCCCCTGCAGAAAACGGAGACATTGTTTTTTAACCCGGCTGCTTTTAGTTTTTCAATTTTAGTAGTTTTACGGCACTTGTAACACATTACGGTCATATAAGTGCCAAAAAGTGTTACAAGAGAGTAACAAACCTTTTAAAAAAGGAGGGGAGATGAGGATAATAGATGTTTGATTGGAAAGAAACAGCAAACCACACCAAAGCACCCACCAACCACCCACAGAGGCGCAACGTCCTGCAAGACACAGTAAAGTCCATTTCATAGACAGAGTACTTCTAGTGCTCCAGAAGAGAAAAGCAGCTGAGAAGACACACTCTCTCAAAACGTGACGACCTTTCTTCCACGAACGTGTAGTCTATTACAAAATGAGCCACAGCAGCCAGGGAGAAACAGACTCATCATTTTCAAGTAGAGATTGCTTCAAATATGTCGAACCTGCTCAAACAACCACCTGTCCTTGAGAATCACTTATACAAAAAAACATTTCCCCTTACCCCTTTGTGTTATTTTTAATACTATAACTTTTTTTAAGAAGAAATTTTTTACCCGACAATAGGTGAGCGCGTTTTGGACAATGCTGACCATACTCTGGTCTTTACCCTTCCACAAAACTCAGAATTTTGCTCTTTACCCTTCTACTTCTACAAAACTCAGAATTCAGACATGAGGAAATCCCAGGCTCAAAACTAGTAAGAAAATTCAGCCAAAGTATTATCGTTATGGATTTGCAGCTTTATATCCCGTTCACTAATCACCTTTGACTCCCTGACACAAAACAAGTAAAGAGGACACACTACCGGTTACAAAAAACAAACAAAAACAACAACAAAAATGTACACAAAAACAGATGAGCTAATCCCATTCGTTGCCCTGACACTTAATAAATTAATAAAACAGGACTAATCATTGAACCAAAAAAAACTCGAAGAAGAACACTCCAAAAGAAAAGAAGAAAAAAAAACTTGAAGAATGGGAGAACACACCATAAAAAAAAAAACAATTTTAAAAAACCAACAAAAACCCACGAATGTGCCCAAAAAAAATCAGAGTAAATGAAGAAACACTTTGAGGATACCGAGTCATGGCAGACGTAGAGACTGTTACTGGCGGGAATGACAAACAGTCCGTCCTCTCGGCTCAGCTCGTACGAGGTCAGCCCATAGGAGCAGAGCCTCTTGCGCTCTCTGAGTAGCTGTTCCTCCCGCGACATCGGTGCAGCCGTCCCGCTCGGTTGGCTCGAGAACAAAGCCGACGCCCACAAGGCCGGCAGGCTCTGCGACCAAGCATCCCCTCCGGCACTGTCAGCCTGAGACGATGAGGCATCTCCTCCTCCCATTGGCTGACTCAGAGGCGTGTCTGTTGAGTTTTGAGACTTGCATTATCGGTAACTGCACTGGTTTAATAAAGCCCTTTCCAACACTATTTACTGAGAAAAAGCTCAGAATATTACATGAACAATATCGATTATCAGCAGACCATTGCCGGTTGCAACTGTCTTGCTCTGGGACACACTCCTGTGACCACCCACCCACCTGAACACTGTGTCATTGACATATAACCTTGTGTACTTTTAAAACGCACACATTGCAATTTTCCTTTTTATTTCTGAGATGCATTTGCTTTCAGATACAATCCTAGATATTCAAAAATGTAAATCTATATTCTATGCTCAATGATGATTATGAACATGAGAAAATGTTACAGAAACTCATAACTATGGGGTCTTTTTTTACATTTATGTACAAAACACCCATATTCTTCCAATTCTTTCATCATGACATGAATCCATTTTTTTTTAAAACTCAAACACGTTACAAGAATTAAAAAGACAATTTAAAATAAAGCAAATCTTGAAAAAGACAATCAAATTCACCTGGTATATCAGCTTGGAGTAAAGTACTGTCCTTGCCCATTTCAAGAGCACCAAGAAAATAAAGCCGAGTGATGGTGTTACCAAACTCATCTGTGATTGTGCGAAACTGAAAATTGCATGGCACAGAGGGCGTCAAGCGAGCTATTGCTTTCCTGGAGAAATAAAGAATCATAGCTTCAACAAAGAAAATCAAAATATTGCTTATAATTATTATTAATTATATAAAACATATATCAAGTAAACCCTAATATCGATATTATACAGTCAAACCTGCTTTAATAGTCACTTGTCCAAGCCAACCACTCATACAGTAACCACTTCTCACTTCTCTCCTTTGCATTTAAAAAAGTAGTATAATACTGACACTGCCCAAGACATCCACATATCTAAGAGAACCACTTTTCTCTTCGGTGATCAGTGGCCGTCAAGGACAATTTTTAGAGAATGATATTCATGATGCTAAACTACAATAATTAATCATATAATCTTGTTGGCATTGGAGCATGTCAGTTGACAACTAGAAGGTCACATATATAACTCTTCATGCTATGGATCAGGATATTACAATAATAATAATGGGACAACAGTGATGAAGCCTATAATTAAAGAAAGAATAAACAGAAAAAGCACAGCCATAGAATTCCCCAGCAACTCGCAATCATTAAAAAAAATACTTCACAAAGATGTGACGTACTGTCCATCTATACAATTCCCAGAACCAATAGATATCTTAGAGTTCATCTTGCTGAACATTCACACATAAACTAGCAGCTGCAACAGTCAACAGTGTAAAACAGGTGGCTGTAAGTTGTAAGAGCATGTTTGACGGTGCTACACTGCGAGAGAATTCTGAAGCTCTCGTTATTCAGCAACAACTGACAGGAAGAGACAGTCAAGTGACACAAACTAAAGTACAGTAAAACCTGCTCCAATGGCCATTTGACCAAATCAATCACCTGTAAAAACAGCCACTTTCCCCTCTGCCTCTTTTTCCCGCTATACTGACACTGTTCAAGATGTCCATATTTGTCGAGACAACCCCTATAGACCTTAGCAATGGCTGGCCATCTTTGACAATTTCTCTTGTTACAAATGAATTAACTTTTACTTAACTCATTTGTTGAAATTCTATAATACAGTATAACACGGATAGGTTGAACACAGAAGACTCGAAATCACACATTCGTCGAACTGGGCCAGCAGTCTCGGGTTTTTTTCTTTCTTTATCTTTGTAAGAAAATTACACGATGCTCGAAAACAAACACAGAACAGTCAAACTAATTACGCTGCTGTAGAGGTCTAAAGTCAATGTCCTTTGAGGTACACTTGAGACAAAATAATAATAGTAATAATTTTAAAATACGGAAAAAGGCATGGCCAGTAATATACCACCCCCCCCCCTCCCCCACAGAAGCAGCTGTGCTATTTTTAGTGTGCTGCTCGACACGCCTACGCGTGTCTAGGCTAGACCCTACAAGGTAGAGCTAAGCTTGTGTGGAGTGGGTGAGAGGAAGGGTTGTGCATCACAGGAACTATTGTTTCGCCACTAAAGTAGCAATATCTGTTGCTTTCCATGATTCTCTAACACAGCCGATGCCATAACACTATTCCTGCATCCCTCGAACTCCCGAGGCCGGTCCCGACGAATTCGAGCTATTCGTGTTATACTGTAATTAAATGTTTTAATATTTATTAAAAAGTAGTAAATCACTCTTTGGTGCTGTGGACAAAAGTAAACGAAAAAAATTACCTGGTTTCCCTGACAGTATTCTGAAGTTCCCTCCATGTTTTCTTGTGGCCATTAGAAGGTTTCGGGGGTGACCCTACTTTTAGGTCATATGTGTCAAATAACTCAGAAGCCATGCTTCCCAAACTCTCCTTGAACCTGGGGAAAATTGGAAAAGGAGCGAACTTTGAATGTGTTATTTATCACATTAATAATAGGAGTAGGAGTTTGGATTTGCTGGTTTGTTTGAACATGTGTCAGTGACACTAGTACTTTTGAATGTTAGAGACCTATAGTTGGCTACACAACTTTGGTCTCAGTTGATTAATTCAAAGTAAGTTACTAGGTTAAGATGAAGAGTAAGATAGCACCTATACTATATTTTAAAAATTAAGTTTGGCTCCCCAAAATGCTCATGTTTTTCAACAGGTCATATCTGCATAGAGCGTATGATTCGTCACCACAGTTTCACTTTTCAAGAAATGGCCAAAATACTAATTACTGAGTGTTTTTATTTTCTCAAAATAATTGATTTTACTTTTTTTTTTTTCTATCAAGACAGTCGAGATGGGTTGAAAAGATTGGTTTGCACACACATGATATGCCTATAGCTGTCCTACTACTAACTCGACTCCAGGTCCTAACCTCCATTAATGTCATTTTACCTACTTATCCATTATGACCTTCCATTCCCTGATAATTTTTCTAAGAATTTTATCTAAAACACTTGTTTCTCATCTTTTCAACTAGTCTAGTTATAAAGCAACCTTCCCAAATTCACATTTCTGGTATCGGGCAATAATTTTATGGAACAGTCAAACCTGCCCAAGGCCACCTCTATAAGACGGCCACCTGTACAAACGGCCACTTTCTATATCCACCTTTGCGTTTTTTCTATAGTTTAATTGTGTAAAACGGGCACCTGTCCAACGCGGCCGCGGCCACCATATTTTTACACACAACCCCTATCACACTAAGCAATAACACCTGTCTTAGACGGCCACCTTAGTGACTCCATTATGTTTTGTCATATAGATTGTGCACTGGGCCCTGGCGTAGTGGACGAGCCGTCATAATTCAATCACTTGTCGTTGCTGTTAGGTAGTCCCTCCAACCGGTCATGTTGCGTAGGCCCCTCCCACTGTTGACCAATAGGTACCAATTTTCAGCTGCTGGTGAGGAAAGCATGTGATCCGTCATAACCCATAAGCCCCGCCCAGAACTCATACACAAATCGTATGTGAGATGAGTGTTCACTGTTTCCCCAGTCTGTAACAAAGTAACATTAGACGTCAAAATGAACTTGCGGCAGAAGCATTGCTTTCTCTCGTTCTCCGAATGGTGGCAACCCATGTGTTTGTTTTAACATGGCACTCGGTCTTCCTCGTCTGATACATTTAGTTTTATTGTCACCCTTACGCAAAATCAGCAACAAAATAAAAATAACAAACAAAATACAAACCACAACAACAACAACGAAAAAACAACAACAACAATGTGGCTACTTTTGATTGAGACTTCAGATGGGAATGGTTTGTTTTCTTCATCTGGATCAGTCCTGCCTATGACGGCCACCTGTCTTATACGGCCACTTTTCTCCTTGACAATGGGTGGCCGTCTTACAGGTTTGACTGTACAAAGAGTAAGGACAGGGTCAGGTTGGTTAAAACGTAAATCGTAGAATCACTCCCATCTCATAAATGGTGTTATTTTGTAGCTTTTTCTGGGGGGGGTTTTTTACCCCTGAACACAATTTCGAAAATTTTAAAAAGTTGCGAATGACTATAAAAGCAGGGGGGGGGAGACCCCCAATGACTATAAAAGCATGCATAAACAAACAAAAAAGTCAAACCGGCATGGATAGCAGCCGCGAGATGGGAGTAATTCTATAAAAATACCAGTTAACTAAAGCTAGATCTAGTATTAAGATCTACACTCAACTCTTAGTCTTAGTACACTTCCTTTTCTATTCTTCCAAGTCACTCCCCAAGCCCAAGAATACAGAATACCCAGTACAGATCAAGAAACAGTAGCCTATCATCAAAGGCTAGACTAGACTTACCAAGAAGGAAGTGAGTATTTCCACCTGAGGTGGGAATAATTTTTTTTGTCATTCTCACCCACGTCGGGTCACTTCTCAACATTCCTTATATCTAGATCTAGATATCTAGATTCTAGATTACTTTTATAAGTTGTAATACAGTACAGGCTGAAGACCGACCTCTAAACCTGGGACGAGATTTAGACATTGTATATATTTCCACTGGCAGATCTAATAAGTAGTAACTGACTAGATCCAGATTTAAAGTTATTCCAGTACGCCTCTCTACAATTTAATGCTGGGTCTGGAAATATTCAGAGCACATTCCAACGAGAGTGCTAATTCTAAGGGAAAAATGTCACTTTTAGCATTTGAATGTTTTCTGCCATATCAACGGGGGGAGGGGGGAGGGGGAGTAAAATATATTCCCATCACGGGAGTGGGAATAAAAGAAAATTTTATTCGAAGTGACTATTTCTCCGAACCTTCGGGAAAATAAAAGTTGAACTCTATTTCTCCGAGAACGGTATCCAATCTCGAGATTTTTTGGCTATTTTTGCAAGATTTAGGCGTTATCTTTCATTCTGCCAAGTTCTGCGAGGACCAGGAAGAAGCATTTTTTGCATCGAATTCCATTTCTAGAGCTTATAAATGTCTTAATATTCAGATACTTCAGTTGTAGTGGTTGCGGCAATGTTCCCGGACTATACTTCATTTGAAAATACCTGTCTTCAAAAGTTAGGCTACTGCGAGAAAACAAGACTGCTCAACCTTGGCAGTAACCTATTTTGCATTCAGTCACCCAGCAATTTAAAAACTAAAATGGGGGCTCTCGGGGCATAGAGGTTAAGGTGTTGGCCTCTCATTCAAAGGTCCCGGGTTCGAATCCGGGTAGCGACCAAAAATTTTTTTCTCTCTAAAATTGTCTCTTTTCACCTCCTTCCCTGCTCTCTAGCAATGTTCTGTTGTCTGCTTTCATTTCCACTTTCAGCCCCCACCCCCTCACCTCCTTTGCCCCCTCCTCTCGGCTCCTGACTCTTTCTGCAGCCTTTCTACTGCTACTCCTTGGCTCCCCCTTACTGCTGTCTTTCTGCCACACCCCTGATCTTCTGGTAGGAAAGATCTACACCTAGCCTTCTCGGACAAGGGCGAAAAATCTCGGAGGACCTGTGTGCAAGTTGCGCACATTAAAGATCCCTTGGTGGTCTAAAATCTATAAGAGTAGGCTTCAGCCGCAACCCGGGCGAAATTCAAAATTTCCTACCAACTGAAAATATTAGGTGTGTCCCGCGCGCTCATATGACCTATGCAGCTGCGAGCGCCGTAAAACACTTTACAAAAACAAACAAACAAAAAACTAAAATCCTTCAGGTAAAAAAAAAATTTTAAAATCCCCCCCCCCCCTTCACACCTTTCACACACACAGACACACACACACACACACACACACAGACACACACACACAGGGTACCCCATTCGCTTTAATTAATTTGTTATTATCAGCAACAAATCTCGAGAACGAAAACCGTTCGGAGAAATTGGAGTTCAAGTTTATTTTCCCAAACGTTCGGAAAAATAGAGCCGGCCAATTTTATTTCCACCTGCAGGGTGAGTAAAATATTCATGTTGTCTTTAAAAAAGTTACAAGTAAGATGACAACGAAGAATGTCTGAAACTAAATCATTCACAAGGTTCAAAATGAAACCAGAGATGATCGTTCTGTTCAAAATAAATCAAATGTTCTAATAGTAGATCTATCTCTCTAGTCTAGACCTAGAATCTAGATTCTAGATCTAGATCTGAATCCAGCATCATCTGGGCTAGTTAAAATCAGAGATCTACATCTAAATCTAGAATCTAGATCTAGAATCTATCTAGAGATAGATCTAGCTCTCGTCTATTTCAATAGAAAAAGGCACACAGTTTCGACCCGATAGATGAAATTTGATGTCAACAACAAACAGCTGAGAGTCGAGAGTACAGACCAGTTCAGTCGCTATGCTAGATCTAGATGTAGATACTATAAACTCTAGTATAGACTCACACAAGCAAGTTTATTATGTACACCGGGACCTGGGACAATGTAGGAGGCTAGATCTAGATTAGATCTAGATCCAGAATATCTAATTCACTCACCACAGAGTTGTCTCCAGCAGTAAATTCTAGATCAAGATTCTTAGGCCTAGCCTATATTGCCAGTTGCTAGTTGCCAGTCAGTCAGCCTGTCTCAGTCAGGCTATTCTGGCACTGACAAATTTTTGGAATCGGTCAACTACAAAAGATTGAGAAAAAAAAATTATTCGAATGACCGAATATGAACAAATACCAATTTTGGGCCTATAATAACGGGGTTTTTTTTTATTAGGGGGGTACAAAAAAATCAGTATGCCCTGATGACCTCTCAGTTACACATCGATAAAAATAAAGGCCTTACAATTAATGATTGGCTGAGTTTGTGTGTACGTGAGTGTGTGTGTGTGTGTGTGTGTGTGTGTGTGTGTGAGTGTGTGTGTATGTGTGTGTGTGTGTGTGTGTGCGTGTGTGTGTGTGCGCGAGTGAGTGTGTGTGGGGTTTTTTATGGGCGTAGGGGGGCAGGAATGGGGGAGCCTTTTTCAGGGGAAAAAAAGGTTCGTCAAAACTTATTACTTATTAGACATGTATTTTGATAATTTTAAGGTGTCCATGTAAAGTTATTTTCAAGTGAAAAATATAGTAAGTGCATACATACCATTTATATTGCTGTTTGTCTTTTCCCCATCTTTGTGGTGTTTTAAATTTGTTAGTGTGTTAATTTTTTTGGGTAAATTTTTACTTATGCACCCATGCACAGATGCATTGATTTGAGGGCTAAACTGTCATAATGTTTGCTGTAGAACCCACGTATGGCCACTAAAACCCTTGCAAATCAATTTATTTCAAGTAAATATCAATCCCCCTTTTAAAAAAACAGATTCTTTTTTAGGTCGGGGGGGGGGGCATGCCCCCTGAAACCCACCATGTTGTTAAATTTCCTATTTTCAAATCAATAACTCAATAACTATTGATTTGCAGCTTAAAAGAAGGCCACATTCGGGTTCAGAATGCAAAATACCACTAGAAAAGAAGTATATTTTAAAACATGAACATGAGACGGGTGCATAAGTAAAAACATATTTTTTATTATTCTGATGTGTTGTTTTTCTCATATTTCTGTGTTTATGTAGTGTAATGTAATTTAATTTGATGTTGTTCCTACCCTTTTAAAATGTTAAATGTGTTATGAGAGAGCGTGTCTCCACCAAAACCGAATAGGCTTTTAATCTGTGTATTCGGTTTCTTTTAAACCCAACTATTCGTCCAAGTCTTCGGACGAGTAAAATGAGGAGAAGGAGGGAACGTTTTTGGATTCGCAATCGAAAAGAGTTTCACTGAAGAGCTCTTGTATGCGTTTAGCTAAAGTGTATCGCAGAGTTATTTTCATACAACTTTTCATAGAAGTACATTGTATTTTTTTCGGAGCTTTCAGGTCGTTGGTACACGTGTATTTTATTATTATTTTTCAAAAGCACGTCCTCCAACGTATTTCTATAAGTTGACATAGACAACTTGTTAAGGCGATCGGTATGTAACTGGATGGGTGGGTGTGTGCATGGTCCTTGTCGGGTTTTGGGGTGAATGACACTGGCAAGTCCCCAGACTCTGGACAAGTTTCAACATCGAAAAGAAAAAGAAAACACTCAACTACGCAGAACAACAAAGTTCAACACCCGACAACCCAGTGCACGACTGTATAATTTTCTTTTCAAACTCATCCAGACCTAACAATTTAATACAAAAACAACGACAACATTACATAACCTTTCTGTCCCAGCAGTTTAAATTCGGATAGTCCTTGATCTGGACCCCAAAAACATTGCTTTGAAAATAATTTAAAAGACCCAGGGCAATTTCTTTTTCACGACCTCCCTTCTTGGCACATCACCAAAGAAAATGTAAATCTAGAGATCATCACACACGATTGGCTACAGACACAAAAACATTCAAACTGCACACAAAACCCATCAAACAATATCCTTACGCAAAGAAATCTCGTGGGTGGTTGGCGGGTGCTCTGGTGTGGTTTGGTTCTTCTGTCCTATTAAACATGAATTGTCCTTATGTCAAGAAATACTCGGTGAGAAGAAATTGGAGCCTAAGGAATGGATTAGCCAACGGTCATTGGATTTGATTAGCATGAGAAGACAATTGAAAGCAGAGACAAATGCAAGTAGAACAAGGGGATCAAAAGCGGATGCATTAGAGCAGTACAGGGCAACACCTAAAGATGTAAAGAGATTACTGAGAAAAGACAAGGAGGAATTCATGAACAGGCTTGCAGAAAGGGCAGAGGAGGCAGCAGCAGGAGGGAATATGCGAATCCTTTACCAGCCTACGAGTATACTCGTAGCCCGGATAAAAAGAGTTACCAGCCTACAAAGACTCTCTCTGGAAAATATGGGAAACCAGAAGTAACAGTAAGAACCAAGAGGGAAAAAACATTTTTGAAAAGGAAGCTTAGTCAAGACGATGGGTACGTAGAGCATTTCAACAGTCTCCTGAACAGACCACCACCATGTAACGCGCCAAACATCCTGCCAGCAAGAAATGAGCTACCAATCTGTAGTGATTGGAATCCCGTGATGTCTCAGTATCTTCATAAGAGTTATTCGGTCTATGCTGTGTGTTGGTTTGGCCAGAACCCGTGCAGGCGATCTTGTGTTCCTCACAGTTGAAATATAGATCTGGATCTATAGAGGGGATTCGAGGAGAGGGAAGTGCCCCGTTCGGCTGTCAGACTCTGGACCTAAAACAATGCACCCCGCCCCCCGTTTTCTCTCTTTCGCCTTTTCCTCCTTCACCCCAGCAAGACTCTAGCTTCTATTTACATAGGCCTGGCGAGTACACGTCGAGACTTTGCATGTGTGTGTGTGTGTGTGTGTGTGTGTGTGTGTGTGTGTGTGTGTGTGTGTGTGTGTTGTGTTGTGTGTTGTGTGTGTGTGTGAAAAGTAGGTCTTTGGATGGATGGCGTAGAGGGGACTGGGCTAAGATCAGGTGGTTCATTCTCACTTTCATTTTTCAGTTTGTTTTCTGGTATACCGATTAAGTATCTTGTTCTGTGCCGATCAAGTCAATTTCTATCCATGCTGGCTTCAATCAATGTCTTGAAGCCCAGATTTACCTTTTAAAGTTTGCAACGGCGTGGATTTTCTTCTACTAAATCCTTTTCATATATATTACCCCCCCCCCTCCCCCCCTACACACACACAAACCTAAAGGTGTACCGGTAAATATAAATGAACTGTCTGTCTGTCTGTCTGCCTGTCTGTCTGTCTATTGTAGGGGTGAGGTTTTGAAAGGGGAGGCTGGAGGTATCGATGGGAATTACAGCCGATCAGTTCTACAAACCACGAGCCGCCCCTGTACATTGTGTGTGTATGCACAACAGTGACGTGCAATTGCTGCCTTAGAGCGCGCATCTATTTTAATCAGCGTGGATAAGACGAACCGTGGGTTAGTCAACTTTACAATCTTTCTGTAATTAATCAATAATAACAATTATATGTAATTTCTCACAAAGTATGAAACCTTTTATACGGCTGTGAATGCTAGACATTCACTAGAGATAATGGGAAAATGATACAGAAGCAACTGAATTATTGTGGTTTCTTAGGACGGAGACTGTCAAGAAGAATTTCTCAGAAGGAAAAGATATCAAATGAGGTCATGACCATGTACATGTGCTTGAAGAAGTCCTCGTTGGTCGCCCTGAAGATAAAAAACAATTGTAGGAAGAAACACCATGCAGTTTCTCATGGGACACCTGAATAAACATAAATGCAGTCAACATCATGCTCTCACTGGCAAAATTGAAGGCAATCGAGGCAGGGGTAGACCCAGAGTAGCCTATTCGGAGAACCTAAACAGATGGGTGACGAGGAACGATCAGGAGGATAGGCCTACAGTAGAGCCTAGATCTAGATTCTTGATCTAACTTTTTCGAGAACCGAGCAAAGGACCATGAATGAATGGAGAACCATGATGTTGATGTCTGTCAAGAATCTAGCACTTGGTGATGGTCTTACTTACTTACTTGGTTGGAGAATAGGCATTATTGCAGGCGACACAAAGCCATAGCTGTTCCTTCCTCCTCTCCAGGATCAATGAAAGGGTCTGCTTGCTGATCGTGCCAGTTAATAGCTGGTTGGACATTCTTCTGGCTTTTCCTCGCAGGTTACTGTCTCTCCCCGACCCTCTAGAGACACTAACTTCCCTTAGTCTATCCATTGTGTGTGAAGTGGTGCCTTCATCCTCTCTCTGGTCGTTGCTGTCAGTGCTGCCATGACTGTTGGTGGATCTAATTGCATGGTGCCGCCAATCTCAGCCTGGCCGGCCAGCTTATCAGCTCGTTCATTGCCTTGAACTACTGCATAACCAGGGCTAAAGATCCATACAATCCTTGTGAGTCTGCTGCTTTGTATTGCCTCTCGCCAGTCTGCATGTCATCATGTGTTTCTTCACTTTTTCGAGGGTACTCATAGAGTCGGTGACGAGGATGTCAGACTGATACTCCGTCGTCTTAATCCAGTTAAGGGCTTATTCTGTGATGGCTTTCATATATCCCAATGCACATGCTGGACGTGGTTATACTAGTGGCGCATGACAGCTCTGTCTGTATGACCCCGTTTACACGGGCGCTGAAAGCCCATCTATTTTTGACACCACGCTGCGCTGATCCATCTCTGAAGATAACTAAGTTCAGTATTCTCCTCTATCAGCGTCTCTACCTCGGCATTGGCTGCTCCCTCTGGCCACTCACGACATTCTCTTCCTAAGGTGCTACCACTCGAGTATACTGCTCAGGTGTGTCAGTGATGCTGACCCATGCGCTGCCTTTTCGAATGTCTTGCACTTCACAGCATTTAGCCGAAGTCGTCAATGCCTCATTCACCCATTCAGTCCATCTCTAAGCAGAAGCGTGTGTTCAGTTCTTCCCACTGTGTCAGGCAGGGGATGCTGATCATCGGCGCTGACTCTCAATTTATACGCTTTCACCTGAGCAATCTTGCGACGTTCTTCCATGGCTGGGAGGTCAAGGAGATAACGCATAGCCTCGCAGGATGTGTCTCGTGTACACCCGAGAACAGTCTGCATACCTTTGTTCTGAATTCTTTCAAGGCGTTTCAGCAGCGACATTGACAAGATGAGGAGAACGAGGCCGTAGTCTATCACAGATAGCACAAGAGTCTAGCATAGCATGGCTAAAATTCTCTGTGGCATTCTGCTACACTTCATGGTTTTCACTATTTTCAGTGCAGCCTTTTTTCTGACTCTTTTGATGATCCTGGTTATGTGATCTTTACCGGAGAGTAATCTGTCAAAGGTGATACTATAATTTATTATGTTAACGATATAGACCTAATTTGTTAGAAGAAAAAAAAAGGGATCTATTTTTTTTGGGTTAAGGACTTTTATCAGCATGGGAATGATTCGAGCAAAAGATAATTAATGAGTTAATTTCTTCCTTAAAACGAGCGAAATAGAAATAAAGCGGTGCCCCAAAAAGTACGACTTGTGTTCGTATCGACTACACATCGACTACAACAATCCAGCATTTTAATTAATTTACCACTTTGCGTTCTCTGTAGGCCTAAGCTCCCAGATAATTTTTAAAATAAAGGGCCGGAATTTATTCAATAAATTTTGTGCCATTTCTAGAAAAAGAAAAGCAATATATTGAAGCCATTATTCCAGGCCTATTCTTTTTTTCCAACTACAAAATTATACTCGTCCTGGCTCTATATCGAATAGGATTCTTTTGTTGCAAGAGACAGGGAAGTGCTTCACCGCGGGAGAGACAATGATAACATCCCGTATCCGACATAGCCGAGATTCTATCCAACAACCACCAGTTATATAAACTGCTGCCTCTGCGGAAAAAAGTGTTTTAATAAAACAATATAAAGCTTTAGCGTCCCTCAACACTACGTGACAACTTTCTACACGAACATATTATGTGAATTGTAAGACATTTTTTCTGTGGATATTTGGTTTGTGTCTTCATTCATTGAAATTGATGATGATTCGGTGCTTTTAAATTTTTCGGTAGTTCCCACCCCCCTTATTTGAGCCTGACCTAACATCTAGATCTAGATCTAGATTATCTAGATCTAGATCTAGATCTAGATCTATACGTTTGATTCACGGTGAGCTAAGATATCAAACCTAACAACTGCAAAACATTAAATTATGGTAAAATTCAGGGGGGCATGCCCCCCTGAAATCCCCCTCCCTATTTTTTTAGGAAGTGGCTATTCTCATCCGCGGTGAGAATAGAAAAACGATCTACCTCTCACCCCGGGTGAGAATTGCCAGCGTAGGCTATTCTCACCCGGTGCGAAACAAGACCTGCTTTTCCTCATTTTGGAATACTGTCTATCGGTGTGGATGATCCAATTGCCAATTGATAAAAGCCAAGAAAAAATTACGTTATAGCACAAAAGTAAGCTAATTTGATCGTCTTCAAAGATGCTATGGCTATTTCACTGTTCGAATCGAGCCGAACTACGCGGGTCACCATTTTGTTTTGCCCGGAAGTTCTCGCAAGATCTACTCCTCCCCTATCTCTCTCTCTCTGTCTCTTTCTGAATACTGTCTATCGGTGTGGACGATTAAATTGACCAAAACAAAGTTAAAAAATGATGTTAAAACACAAAAGTAAATTAATTTGGTTGTCTACAAAGATGCTACAGCTATTTAACTTTTCGAATCGAGCCGAACTACGCGGGTCGCCATTTTGTTTTGACCGGAAGTTCTCGCGCTACTCCTCTCTCTCTGTCTTTCTCTCTCTCCACTGCCCACAGACAAAATTGTACGCTTTTAGTAGGCTAGGCTACAGTTGTAATGGAACGTTTGTTCACGGCACAGAATTCTACATTGTTTCTGTTATCGCAGTGTAGAATTCTGTGGTTTAGGGTGAACGCAAAATTTGTTGGCCTAGATCTAGGCTAAAACGGTGAACGCGCACCGGGTGAGAATAGCCAAAAGACTCGCCTGCACTATTCTCATCGCGGGTGAGAATAGAGGTGGCCATTTTTAAAATTAGATTCTAGGTCAGGGGGGCAAGCCCCCCTGAAACCCCCCTACTCTAGCTTGTGGCCCAAACCCGTGAATAAAATTGCGGGGTGGGAACTACCGAAAAAGCGCCGATGATTCTGTGACTGTGACGTCTGTGTTAACTTTCTCGCATCGGGGGAGGACTTCTGTGCCGTGTTACATGTAGCGAGTGATCACTCTCAGATCTGCCACTGCCACTCATTCCGATTCAATCTGGGGTAGATTGAAGAATACGCCACGGGACCACTCGTAGATCTATACTACATTATTGCGCGAGAATGTGGGGCGGGTGGGAGGGTGTTCAGACCATTGCCATTCAGGCTCAGGCCAGGGGGTGACAAAATTTTAATGAATAGATCTACCGGTCTGAGATTCTCCATTGAGAGATATAAACACTGGGGGAAATCATGAATTCTTAATGTTGAGACTTTGGCAAGTCAGTCCACTGGTCCGGTAGCCTAGATCTAGATTTCTAGATCTAAATCTAGATTCTAGATTCTTAGTGATTCTAGATCTATTCTTCAATCTTACCCGGGCTGGATATCACTATTTTACGGCCCAAATCTCAAACTCAAGCATCCTGATTTTCCCGATCGCTGAGTGTCTACGTACACGGTAACCGGGCACCTAGTCTCAATATCTACGTACACGGTAACCGGGCACCTAGTCTCAATCTACGTACACGGTAACCGGGCACACCTAGTCTCAGTATCTACATACACGGTAAACCGGACTGAAAATAAAAATCAATATTTTGTCCTGTGCTGAAAAAAAAGAAAGTCATTCCAGCGTCTTGTCGGGCTCGCCATCATGACAGGTCAATGAACCTTTTCGTGCGCATCACATTATGGGTACGGCTGGGGGGTCACCAAAGTTCAATCAAAGCCTGTACGCTTCGTAGTATAGGGCTCCGGAATTGGGGGATTATTGATTTTTAAAATTTAAATTTAAAGGTACAGTCGGGGGAGGGGTGGGGATGAAGGCAACACCGGATGACAAAAACTGAACTTGGAGTTCTGAACTGCCCGGTTACCGTGTACGTGACACTCAGACTACGTGGCCGGTTACCGTGTACGTAGATATTGAGGCTAACATGCGTCATGCCCGGTTACAAAGTACATGACACTGATACTATGTGCCCGGTTGTCGGTTACCGTGTACGTAAACACTGAGGCTAGGTGCCTGGTTACCGTGTACATAGACATTCCGTTTCCCGATTTCGATTAGGGCCTACATGTATCCGATTTTTTGTTCCGCCTGTTGCGCGTAGTTGACTATATAATCGATTTGGCATTCCAACTTGGGACATTCTCAAGATCCACTAGAGTAGAGTTAGTCCGTTACTGCGTTGTACCGCAAACGATATAGCCTTTTGACTATTCTCACCCGGTGTGCGTTCACCGTTAATCGTTATGGCCTAGGCCAACCAGTGTAGCAGCGTTCACCCTGAACCACAGAATTCTACACTGTGATAACAGAATTGTAGAATTCTGTGCCGTGAACAAATGTTCCGGTGCTCCTGTGTTACTACTGTTACCCTAAAAGCGTTCAATTTTGTCTGTGGCCAGTGGAGAGAGAGAGAGAGAGAGGAGTAGCTCGAGAACTTCTGGGCAAAACAAAATGGCGACCCGCGTAGTTTGGCTCTATTTGAAAAGTTAAATAAAATAGCCGTAGCATCTTTGTAGACGACCAAATTAATTTACTTTTTTTTTGTTTTAACATCATTTTTTAACTTTGTTTTGGTCAATTTGATCGTCCACACTGATAGACAGTATTCTGAAAGAGACAGAGAGAGAAAGAGGGGAGGAGTAGATCTTGCGAGAACTTCCGGGCAAAACAAAATGGCAACCCGCGTAGTTCGGTTCACTTCAAAAAGTGCCATAAACATCTTTGTAGACGATCAAATTAGGTTACTTTGTGCTATAACGTCATTTTTTCTTTGCTTTTTTGTCAATTTGATCATCCACACCGATAGTTTTCCGAAATTAGGAAAAACAGGTCTTGTTTCACACCGGGTGGCAAGTCTCACCTGGGGTGAGAGGTCGATCATATTTTTATTCTCACCCCGGGTGAGGATAGCCACTTCCTTTGAATATCTCTGGAAGTTACAGGTCGATCTTCATGATTTTTTCACCAGAAGTTAGAAAGACTTCCTTTGTACGGTGTAGCGCAATACAAAACTCAGCAGTTTAAAATTCCTCTATGTTGTGGTGGTGTTTGGTAACGTGTGTTTGATTGATGCGCAAAGTCTAAAGTGTCTGTTTGGGTGCCATATATCGACTGGTTGAGTGCGCAATAGTACCATGTTTACAGCTCTATATCTTAGATCTAGCTCTTTTCTGGCACTTTTCATCTTTCTCTATTCTGGTCTTGTCTTCTTTTTCTTGCAAGAAGTTCCTGTACTGACTGGAACTGAAGGTCAATGGTCAATGAGGCGTGTTCTTTTTTGGAGCTGTGCGCCCCTAACGGGAGATTTCCTTGTATGTGTTTTGATAATGGATAAAAAGAAAGGTGCTGTGGACACAAGAAGGGCAAATAAGAAAACAAAAATTAGACATATCTAGACTAGTATTCTTAAAGGAAAGGGATGAAAAAGAAGAAGATAAAGACGTGAAAAGAAGAAATTGAACATTTTGGAGATTAAATTTCCATATTAATTAATTTTGACATGAATACATTCTGGTCATCTTCCAATGGCAATACAACGCATCCTAACGGAAGGAAAACAATCTGTTTCAGTGCGCAACGCAGGTCATAAAGAAATAAGTTAAACAACCAAAGGGCCTAGAAGTAGAAGCCACACTATCAATGTCAAATATATATATATATATATTGTATTCTCTTAAAAGTTGCTTCTCCAAGTCCAAAATGTAATAATTAAAAAAATATTTTCTCTTACACCCTTACTTACTGGTATGTTTTTTTGTGTGTATACATTGCTGCATATTTTTAAAAAAAGATTCTTTTGTTTTGACATCTGCAGTTTGAAGATCATGGAAGCGGCTCCTATTCCTTTTGTTGAAGGATGGGAATTTGTGCAGACTTTAGGAGAGGGGGCTTATGGCGAGTAAGTTTTTGTTTTCTTTTTCTTAGCATGTTCATTTTTGGACAAAATTTTGATATTTGCCACTCAATGAGAATGTCACATTGTGCTTAATTCATTTACTTCTCTTATACACCTCCATTAAAGGTGAAGAGCCACAACTATTTTCAGCCAGATGTTCAAATGCAGTACTTTTAAGTTCACCAGTGTCACAAATGGACAGGAGTGATGTGTTTTCCCCTGTAGTTCCTTCTTTGAGAGCTACTGCATAGTTTTACTCAAATATATCAAGGGCAAGGTGGTTCTACAGAACTTTGCCTGTCATTTTCTAAGATACACATGATGGTGACTTTTAATCAATTCAATGCAGACTTGAAACCTCGTGGGTTTGTAGAGGGTTTGTAGAGGAGAAATGGTTATAATGATATTATTTTGCCATAGAAAAAGAATGTATCTTCTGTTTGACCACTGGCAGAGAAACCGTGGCAAACTATCATGAGTATGAGTGGAATTGTTCCTGGCATTTTCATTTATTCATGATTTCAGCAAGCGTGAAAGGGATTGAAAAGGCTGAAGCTTGGTGGAAGCTGTGTATAAGCTTGAAGAGATTGATAGGTCTTTGGGGATTTGAGTGTTTGGGTGCGGGTTTTTTTTGTCAGAGCTGCAACTTGTGCTAACGTACAAACTTACTGACAGGATTATCGCATTCATTCGTTTACAAAGAGAGGAGGACATTTGACAAATGTAGTTTATAAATAAAATATAAATATTTAGAATTGTGATGTCTTTTTCTTTTTACATTTTTTTCTAAATTGAAAGTGCTTCTGTCAAAATCTTAATGCTAAAGATATTAATACTTTCTATGGCATTGGTCAATGTAGGTAGCATAAACACGGCGCTTTTAAAAGCTGACTTGTGGCCTTCTGAGCACGTGGTTTCTGTGAAATCTGGGTAGTTCTTAAAGATTGACTGAGAGAGGTGAAAGAATAGTTCTAAAATTCTCAGGAGATGGGTGGGCCTTTCATATATATGAACAGATAAATTTGGCAGATACAGCTTCTTTGAAAATTTAGTTTCTGGTACCTAGTCAGTGTTGATTATACCCATGGTGATTATTGTTCATCTCTTGTGAATTAGCGTCTGTGGTGTAGGGGCTAGGCATTTTGTAGTTGCACACTGGAGACTCAAGTTTGGTCCCCGAGTGGGGCAAATATTTATTGAGTATATCGGACATTCTTCTGGGATGTTGAAACCCTCTCAACTGGGGTTGGTCCTGACAGGTGGGGTTGGAAGCCTGCCTCATAAACGATGTAAGTTGTGTTGATGGGGGTGTAAAAACACCTACATTTAATTTAAAAAACAAAAACAACCCATTTATTGCTTCTGAACTTCTCAGGGTAAAGCTAGCAGTCTGCCAGGCCACCCAGGAGTGTGTGGCGGTCAAGATCATTCATGTCACTCACAAAGCTGTGGAGGAAAATGTGAAGAAAGAGGTACAAGATAAGATTATAGATTGTTGTGTGTTCGGGAAGTCTTGATATATCATTATATGTAGGTTATTGCTCTGTTTTGTTTTGTTTTTTCTGTGTACTGTTATATTTTTCATGTATATATATATAGCCTTTGTCCCAGTGCAAGATACGTTACATTTTGTATTTATTTTTCTTACTGTAACACTTTTTTTTCAGTCTTATATTAATGTGTAACTTTGTTTGATTTATTGTTTAAACAAAAAATTATGTTATATTATTCTTTATAATTCTGTTGGTTGTAGACTTATTAAACTACATTAGTGGGCTCTCGTTGCCTAGAAGTTAAGGTGTTCACCGCCTCTCATTCAATAGGTCCCGGGTTCGAACCTGGATAGCGACGAAAATTTTTCTTCTCTAAATTGTCTCCTTTCTCCTCCTTCCCTGCTCTCTGACAATTGTCTGTCGTCTGCTTTCGTCTCCTCTTTCTGCCCCCCCCCCCTCACCTTCTTTGCCCCCTCTTCTGGACCCCTGACTCTTTTTGCAGCCTTTCTACTGTTACTCCTTGGCTCCTTATTGCTGTCTTTCAGCCACACCCCTTATTTTGTGGTAGGAAAGATCTACACAAAGCCTTCTTGGACAAGAGCGAAAATTCTCGGAGGTCCCCTGTGTGCAAGTTGCTCACTATAGTTGCACTCATTCAAGATCCATTGGCGGTTTAAATTAGATAAGAGTAGGCTTCGGCGGCCACCTGGACAAATTTCTAAATTTCCTACCACCTAAAAATGTTTGGTGTGTCACAAAAATCAGAAGGATACGTCGAATTCGCAAGGTTCCTGAAGACAATGTTTTCACTCATTTTGTGTTTTGACCCATGAGTCTTACATCTCTAGATCTACTTTTATTAGAAGTTTGGCTTGATACTTTAGCCTGCTCGCTGAAACCCCGCAGCGAGTGCTGAACGGGCTACGCTGAGAGTAGGCCTAGATCTACTAATACTATATATTTTGTAAGCGGTCGGACATTGTAATAAAATAGGCTATCGATCGATTCAGACGGCATCAGGGCTATGCGACAAAAACCTATGTTTAGAATCTAGATATAGATATTTAGATTCTAGATATAATGTTTCACATGATCGTCGGTCGTGGCAAGCTGGAAAATAATAAATGGGAGGTATGGAATAAGGAGTGGGGGGGTGCGCGAAAATTGATAAGCGCAGGGGGGGGGGAGGGGGAACGTTTATTCGATACCTTAAAAGTACCTGACATTTATTTTTTCGTGTTGTAATGTTGGTAATCTTATTGAGTTTAACATGCAAATTTGTCTGTTTTTTAACCAGATCTGCATTCTTCGTATGATGGAGCACAAAAATGTGATAAAATTTTATGGGTACCGCAAAGCGAATGAAGTGCAGTACCTTTTTCTGAAGTATGCGAGTGGAGGAGAGCTCTTTGACCGAATAGGTAACTTTTATATACATATGCTTTTGGAACGCTTTTTTTTTTTTTTTACCTCATGACCATATCTTTCTAAGCTAATGTAAAAAGATAACGGAATAAAAATTTTTAAATTATAAGAATAGTTTGTCCACATGATGTCAATTTTATAATCATAGTTTTCTTATTAGGCTTGTGATTTCTTCACAACGGTTGAACTTGAATGTTGAGACCTGAGAGATTTACTTTGGACAAGTTTGTACTCATACAGGGTCTGCTTGGTTTTATAATCTTTTTTTTTTTTACAGCATTTGGCAGTATGTAATTTAAGTTCAGTGAGGTGTTAATGAGCTGTCCAGTTCTATGACAACAAGTGTTGTCACCAAAAACAAAACAAAAAAGCTGTGAATTCATATTCGTAACTCGATATCTCTGGCAGAATTATTTTTAGCCATGAGCGTTGATGTTTATAGTTTATGGCACATTTCAGTTGAGGCAAGGAAACTCATTATCATCCTATGGAAACTTTGCTTGTATTCAGTAGTCTTTGTATTTGACTTACTGTTATGGCTAACTCTTTTTTTTCGCTTTATTTTTAGAACCTGACGTTGGCACAAACCTCCGAGAGGCTTTACGCTACTTTCATGACCTGATTGAAGGAGTGGTGAGCTAAGATATTTATCAGCTGTGACCATGCATCTGTTTTCAGATTTTTTACTAGAAGTAATGAACATTGTTGTATTAGTTGTAATCTTCTTCTGTTCTCAAAGTGATAACTTAGTAATTAAAAAATGAAACTGTACAGGTTTAACATCCCTTGCAATACTGAAAGGTTATTTAAGAGGCAGGACCTCCGGAGTTAACGTCCGTCTCCAACAGGACAGAGGCAAATGGGAAAATACATGAAAGTGCCTTTTCAAGAGACACAACGTCTGACCAAACACACAGTGTGTCCATACTCCGAACATCAGTACAAGTATATGGTCAAATGTTGATACTTTCATGACATTATTTATTGATGTAATGATGAGCTTTGTTTCAGGCGAGAGATGAGAATCCTACTTTTGCCTTTCATATTTATTTTAATTCTCAGAAATTTATCTTTTTATGATCCTTGTTTCATCTTTACCTCACTGATCCCATGAAATGTTGAGCATACTTTTTTTAATTGTCATGTGAAACTGATGATCTCAAAACTCCCAGAAATCTAGACACATAAATATGCTTCGGAAAAGAGTTAAGATGTGCCGTTGTTATTAGGAATTCAATTTTTTTGGTCTCATTTCTCTTTCCTAAATTAAATAGGACTTTTTTTTGTGCTGAGGAAGCGTTCTCATTTCCAAGCATTCAACCTGTGTGGTACATCCGCTGTTTGTGATATCCTTTGATGAGACCTGCATCTTCCAGTGTCTGTGGTGTAACATCGATGTCCGTTCTGATGGTTGTCTGTGGTGTGGTGTAGCAGTTTGGTGCTTTGCTGTCTTCTCGAGGAAGAGCTGAAGTTGATTCCCGTGATGGGAGAATTTTTATTGAGTATCTCTGTCCAGACCTGCCACTCATCCTGATTTAATCGGGATATCCTGATTTTTTTCCCCCAAATATCAAGCATTCCGATTTCAGTGCGTGTATCCCGTTTTTTTTTTTTTTTTAGTTCCTTGTGTTGCGCCTGATTTTTCTAAAAATTTACTCTGCCTTCTGCTTTGCTACGGGAAGCACTCGCTGAACTTTTTGTCAGCAGGATCTCGGAGCACTATTTTGCGAAATACTGATGCCGGATTTAGTTGACTTGCTCCAAGTTGTGTGTTGGATCTTTGCTAACTATACGCCTAATTGAAGTAGTATCGATTTGGTATTCCAACTTGGAATATTTTCAAGATCTACTTTCTCTTTTGTTCCTACTCGGAATTATCCGATGATGGCCTGATAACTGTTTTAATTGCAAATATACAAGTGATCAATATTATTCAGAGTTCTGGGGCCCATCGTCAAAACCTGTCAGTGATACTGTTTCAGTTTCGTGTTCGCATCATGGGACATGACTTTGGCGTGTGAGTTCCGCATGTGTGGGGGACCGTATGGTGATGGGGTCAACTTAACTTCATGCACACCGGGACTTATCAGGGGTGGGG
>NW_004797685.1:362826-386504 GCF_000002075.1 Aplysia californica
TGATGGGGCATGGATAGGTCGGTCGCCGCCCTGGGGCCGACATTACTTGTGACGCCGTGCTCGACGTAGGGCCGATATGAAACAGAATATAGGATCGCCATCGTCGGTTTTAAGTTAAAGCACAAAGGGACTATCCCCAAAAATTATGTTTTGAGAAAATCGAAGGTAAAGTTTTTGCCCCGTGTTCAGTTTCTTTTAAATAATCTAGAAGGAGAGTTTTCTCTATAACCAAACAAATTTATGCACCAATGAAACCAAGCTTCTCCTATAAGTAAGGCAATGCCCACTTTTAGGGTAAGTCAATATTTCTGGAAACCCCCGATATCTGGGTTTAGCCCGCTTGTCCTTAAAAAAGCGACCATAATATAATGGATAGGTCGACCGCCGCCCTGGGGCCGACATTACTCGCGACGGCGTGTCCGACATTACTTGTGACGCCGTGCTCGACGTAGGGCCGATATGAATTAGGAGCAGCAATATGTATGAGTTCAAGCTGCCTGCAGCGGTAAAAGCGGGCCGAGAGCGGGCTTTAATCTTGTCCCACAGCGAATGGATTTTGGGCCGCCATTTTCATGCTGGCTGGGTTAAAAACAAACATCCGGAGAAACGGTAATATTATTTTCTCTCTCTCTGTCTAGCAAAACACACACACACACACACACACACACACACACACACACACACACACACACACACACACACACACACACCGAGGGCATGTTCTGCATGTATATACATGGTTGTAACTATGTACACCCGAGGAAAAAATTTAAGTCAGCTTGACAGTCACCTTGGTGATTTGTCATTGATCCCGATTTTTCTCACCAAATCCCGATTTTTTCTCCCTGAGGTCCTGATTTTTAGATTTCATAGTGTGACAGGTCTGTCTATTTGTCTTTCTGCCGGGATTATTCCTTTCAGCTTTGGTTGACCCAGACAGGCAACCAAGGTCGAAGCCTGCTCCTTAAATTATCTGAAAAGGATCGATGGGGTCGTTTTAACTTCTACAACTGAACCTCTCGTGAAAGGAATTGAGAGAATGAAAAGGAATAGTGAATAGAATAATAGATGGCAATTACACAGTGTTCTTCCTTTACTGTAAAACTGAGACTGTTTTCGCTTTTTTTTATAGTTTTGTTCTGTTAATTAAATGTTTTGGTTAAAAACAAATCTTTATAACTATGAGATAATATATCACAAATTGTAATGTATTAAAAAAAATTTTTTTTCTTAAACCAGGAGTATCTTCATAGCCGAGGGGTATGTCACAGAGATTTGAAACCAGAGAACTTGCTGTTTGATGAAAATGGTACGTTTTTATTTTTCTTACTCTTGAAGACATGATTAAGTATCACAACATTGGAACTGGCATCTGTGGTGTAGTGGTTATGCACTTGGCCGTCGCACACATGAGACCTGAGTTTGATTCCTGAATTGGTAGAATTTTTTTGTGGAGTATATCGTGCCTTCATTTTGGAATGTATTCATTTAGCCCTGGTTGACTGTGAAAGGCAGGATCAAAGCCCACCTCCTAAATGATCTAAAGTGTGTTGATAGGGAAATAAAAACACAAAAACTATAACCAAAAAAAGATACACAACACAGTGGTCTGTTTCTTATTTTGATTTGAGAGCTAGCTTACTTATCCCTTAGTCTTTTCTCCATACTTCTCTATTTTCAGCCTTTCGAAGGGCTTCACCTAACTTTAAACCTGCCCATTCCGTTATGTTGTCTTGTAGGGTGCCCTGTATGCCTGTGAGATTTGAGATCATGTACCGATATCTCTGATGAGTAGCTCCACTGACTCCAACTAAAATATTTTCGCCGCGGCCAGCAAAAATTTCCATGCGAAATTTTCTATTTTGGAAGATATAGAGGAAGGGAAATGCAAACTAAGAAAAAGATGACGCATTTCCGGCTGCCATTTGCATTCCCCAAATAGAAACAAAGGTGTACGAGGTGTGCCCGGTCATCATGTCAGTAGTAAAGTGCTGTTTTGTGTGAGGAACGATCCTTGTAGGTGCTCTTTCAGAGTATATCCTTCCGAAAATGTTTTTGATTAAAACTATTTGTGTGTCTCATTATAACTAATTGACTAATTGAGATTAATGGGGTGACAAGTACAAATGTGTAGATTTGGTGGTACATCTAGACATCTAGGTTCTTTGTCTTGAAAAGATGCCTGAGCACGCTATTTCTCAGCGTGATGATCTGAGTAGCATTGAGGCCAGTGTGAAAAATGAATTCAAGTTGACATGGCTTAGAAGAAAGAGATGGCAGTGGAGACTTTCTTTCAGATTAGGCCTACATTCAGACAACCATGATGAATCATGATGCAGCCTGGCATGATCTCAGGTGTCAATAAGCCCCAGCTCCCGACACTTTATCTAAAAGTAAAAGGGAAAAGCTCTAAAATCCTGGCACCGAGTCACACAATCCTGATGCCAGTGGTTCTCAATATCTGAGCAGCATAAGTGTAAGTGATACTTAGTTGGTTTACTATTCTTTTTTTAATAGATTACAAAAACATTTTTTGGGTCTGATATTTTACTTTTCCAAGCTGAAAATGCTTTCAGATGACCGTTTTGATTCCTGGGGAGCATGCCCCCGGAACCCCCCTAGTTAATCCTTGCGCCTGTGGCGCAGCTACGCTCCCCCAGATTTTCAAGCGATTTTTCTAAGGGGCACTCACTTACAGGTCTATTCCCTGAAGCTTGCATGGAATTGCATGGATTTTATGCCGAACTATACTGGCGTTGACCAGATGACAAGGGCATGTTGTTACTTAAGGGAGGCATTGCGCTGCCAAGAGCGAAATGCTCGCAGCTAAATAAAGGGATTTGAAAACAACAACAACATGCCCAACTATACACTCTTAGGTCATTTTGAAATGCGGGACCTCCAAACTAAATGTCAATCTACCGATAGGACAAAGCCAGCGTGGTTGGAAAGCCTTGAAGCCTTACACATTGTGTCTTCCTCAGATGTGCTACAAATAACGGATTTCGGAATGGCCACGATATTCCGGCATCAGGGTCAAGAGCGAGAACTGAACAGGATGTGTGGGACAAAGCCTTACACGGCTCCAGAGGTTCTGCGCGGGCGCCCGTACAAGGCTGAACCGGCAGACATTTGGTCCTGCGGAATCATTCTGGTCGCTCTCTTGGCTGGGGGTAAGTCGAAGGTTGTGTTTGGATGGGAGTAAGTTGAAGGTCATGTTTGTTGGGAGGGAGGTAGAAGGTCATGTGTGTTGGGAGGGGTAAAAGGTTGTGTTTTGGCTGGGGATAAGTAGAAGGCAGACCTGCCACTCATCCCGATTTAATCGGGATATCCCGATTTTTTTCCCCAAATCTCAAGCATCCCGATTTTCCCGATTTCGAAAGCCAGTATCCTGATTTTTTGTCGTTGTGTCTGTTGCGTCCGATTCTTAGAAAAATATATAAAAAGTTCTGCAATCTCTTTTGTTTGGAAGCACCGGTAAGATTTTTTATCGGCAGGAACTTGGAACGCTACTTTCTAAAGCATCTATGCCGAATCTAGTAGATGACTTACGCTCGTTATTTTAACTAAAATCGACGTATTATCGATTTTGAATTCCGACATGGATACGCTCAAGATCTACTTTCGCTTTTATAACGCAGGATTCTCCGATGGTGTCCTGATTACTGTAACAATTTTGACATGGGCTTTTAAGAGTAATCTATTCGTTGTTTTGCCGTTGCTTTATAAGCAAACTTCGTCTGAGTTCTGGTTAGTCGGGCCTATCATCAAGACCTGTCAGTGGAACTTTCAAACGCTTATTGGCATCACGTGACATGACCTCGCATGTGTGAGTAGCGCGTGTGTCGGGGACCGTCGGCTGTCGGGGTCAACAAAGTTCGTTCACACCGGTCGCATTGGTCGAGGTGTTTTTCGGGACTTAAACAGTGTGGACGATCAGAGGGAGGGGGTGGGGGTATTTTTTTGACACTTTGGCTGAGCGTGCCGTGATACATGTACTAATTGAGGATAAAGGAATAAGAAAAAAGAAAATAAATGAACAGCCTTGGCACGATCTTTTTTTCGGGGGGTGCCTTGAGTGGATATGCGATGGAAGTCAGACGTTACTGTACGAAAACGCGGGCTTTTTGCATGAGTGATTAGAGTTATGTGTCAGCTATTTTCAAAACTACGAGAGTTTCAGCTTTACTGCATCCTGCGACTCGAGTACATATGCTGTCTTTCAGTTTTCTCTCTATTTAGAGGCCCAAACGTGAACTTATTCCTGCAAAAGTTTTCTCTTGCATACTTGCCTCATGGGAACCAAGGGCTCCCCCCCCTTCCCCAGTACCCCCTATGACTGATTTGCCGTTGATCCCGATTTTTTTCACCAGATCCTGATTTTTTTACTCTAAAATCCTGATTTTTAGATTTCATAGAGTGGCAGGTCTGTAGAAGGTCATGTGTGTTGGGACGTGGGAAAAAGGTTGTTTGGCTTGGGGTAAGTAAAAGGATTGTAAATAATAATAATAATAGATAGCATTTGTATAGCGCATATCCCCGCTCATCAGCAGGCTCTATGCGCTTTACACTATATTATTACCTCAGCAGACCATAGAACACTCCGAAACATTCTCAGCTTCCTGGGAAGCATACAGTGCAAGCAGCCGATTAAGCGCTCAAACACTTACAAACTGACAAGATCTTTCGCTGTCTATAGCCGGGTACCCATTCCCACCTGGGTGAAGTGAGGAAAATTCGTGTAAAGTGCCTTTCCAAGGACACAACATCGGGCCCCTGACGGGATTCGAACCCACGACCTTATGGTTGCGAGTCCGATAGCCTAACCACTAGTGTCTGGCTGGGCGTTCTAGGTTGTGTTTGATTGGGGTTAAAGGTTGTGTTTGTGCTGGGAGGGAAAGGGGGTGGGGGGTGGGGATGGGACAGGTAAGTCAGAGGTTGTATTTGACTAGAGATATGTCAAAGGCTCTGTTTGGGGAGGGATGGGGGGTGTGAGCTGCAAATAAATGTTGTGTTTTTAGCGGAATCTCCACTTGAACTCGGCCTTGTACATACATATTAAGAGTGCTTTACTTCAAGAAATTTCCATATTGAGGAGACATTGAGTATACCAAATTGTTGTGTGCGATTCCAATGGTGTTTTCTAAATAATTGTTTTCATTCTCATACGGTTAACCGGGAAGCTGTCTGTATTTCATTTTCTTAATGCTTTTATCTTTAATTTCCTCTTGCCCTTTAAAAAAATTCAAGCCTGTGAAATCAGCAAAATACTTGGGGAAATGGAGTGGGTATAAAACGTTACCATAATTATATTATAAGCTCTTTAAAACTTTTTTGGCTTTGTTTGTTTGTTTTTTTGTTGTGCAGAACTGCCGTGGGATGAGCCGACCCCTCGGAATACGTTGTACCGCAACTGGAAGGAATGTCAAATCACAACAAATCCATGGAACAAAATTGACACCCTTGCTCTGTGTAAGCCGAATACAGGTTTTCGTCTCTTTAAATTTTTGTCATACCTTTATGGCCCGGTTACACGTAACGATAAATTGTGTCAGATTTGTCGTATGCGAGAACTGTCCGTTTTATCGAGCTGTGTAGTCTATTTAGACGTTCCAATATATCTTCCAGTTTTCTTTCGATCAGGGAGACTCCTGGTCATTGACTTGACTGCAGATGTGCAACGCACCGGGTGACCTTGATGCACAACTTCAACATTGCTGATAAATTAAATAATAAAATTGCCAAAATATACATAATAACACATCAAATCAGGTTCTCTCTGAGCAACTTTGCTTATTTTGAGACGCTGATTCCGAATATGAAATCAATTTTTACTTGCGATAATTTTAAAAAATGTTGAGCCCTAAGTTTAATCCTGCACGGTGGCAAATTTCAAAGTGATTCTATGACACAGTGCATCTCCCCCAAATCTGAAGGTGATCGCAGGGAAAATATTTGATTACTCGACCGAGTCTCCAACCATCGTCCAGTCGTCCGAACTTTGTACAATTTTGTTGTTACACCTGACGGTTTGTCTCATGATAGATAGATTGTCCAGTCTTTGTACAATTTATCGTTGCGTGTAACCGGGGCTTGAGTGTTGATTTTGGAGGTGAGAGACAGAGATTGTCTTCTTTCTACATGATTTTGGAAAAGCTGTGCTTTATATGGTGTAATGATGTTTAACCCTTTTTTTTTACTATGTCCAATGTCAAATGCACTCGGTGTTGTGAAATGACAAAATGCCTAATGTTAGAGCTCAGAGGGGAGATAAAAATTAAGCCAAAGTTTAAAAAAGAAAAGTTTGGTACTCTCTTGTAACATCTCTAATCTTCGGCACTTTTTGGTATAAATGTGTTATGAGTGCCGTAAAACTCTTACTAAAGCTAAAAACTACTTCCCAGTTCTAACGGAATTTTCAGATTCGATTTGACCATTTTAATCCTCATATTTTTACTCTCCTCCCTCTCCAGCCCTGTGCCGATCTGTGCTAGGAGAGAACCCCCAGAGGAGGTATACCATCAAGCAGATCAAGACGCACCAGTTCTACAACAAATCTTTCCCTCTGCATGCAGGTTTGACTCATTTGTTCCTGTCATTTTTGTGGTGTCGACGTAGCTTGTGGTTTGGAGGCTCAAGTTGCAACCGTACAACTTGTGGTTTGGCGGGTGAAGTTGCAACTGTATTACTTGTGGTTTGGTGGGAGAAGTTGCAGCCTTTTAACTTGTGGTTTGGCGGGTGAAGTTGCAACCGTATAACTTGTGGTTTGGCAGCTGAAGTTGCTCATCTTTGCATTCTCAATATGAAGACCTTATTCAGGAGAGTGGATGGGTTTTGAAGGAATCCTGTCCCACTGGAGAAGGATACAGTCCACGCCAGCTTTAAGCACGGTCATCGGGAGAAAGCTTAAGCGTGCTTAATGCCGAAGCGTGCTTGAGTGCAAAGTAGACATAATCCAGAGATTTTCATGTGGAAAATTTCCTGTGCTATTTCCCTTTGTTTGTAAGTAGGCCTATAGTAGTCCCGCAAAAGTGTGCACTGTTATTTTTACCCGCCATGGTAGTTTTTGTTTGCTTGTTTGTTTTTGTTTTGTGGTCGAATCGGAAATGAAAACTTAATTTACACGGCCAGTCACGATATAGCACACTAGGCCTACACACTGCCTGTGCGTACCATTACTACTACTGCCCGCTCTGCCACATTCATACCACCGCCTTCATCCCACCTCGCGCGTAATACACAACCAGGATTAACGGATGGCAAGTGTCAAAGGTGAGATCGCAGCCAGCCTCCCTTTCTCGTCTCCCTGACTCTCTTTGTATTTTTTTTGTCTGTGTGTAGTTTTGCCTAAGGCTAGATCTTATGTCCCCGTGCGCGGCTGTGTGCATCTCTCTGCCTTCTTCTCCACGCGTGTGTCTCCCATCACTTGCGTTCTTTCACTTTCTGTTTCTCTTAACACACTCCACTGCTGCGGTGTAAACTGTGTTCGAACTTCGATGGGTCATCATGAAAGTATTGACTGTCTTGTAAATGAAGTGTGCCTGAAGCCGAAGTTACTGTGCTTAAAGGCGTGTAATTTATATAACAAAAATTCGGTAAGAGCGGTTAAGCGTGCTTGAGTCCGAAATGTGCTTTATGCCGGCGTGCTTAAAGCCGGCACGGACTGTACTGACTTATTCTCTACTGAGGTTTGTTTTAATGTTTCAGAGATTTAGTGGGGGCTTGCTGAAAATTTTACATTAAAACTATTTCCTATCCTATCGAACATCTATCGTCCTTATCTCCCCTTGTTCTTTTTTATGTTTGTTGCTCTCTTGTAACATCTCTAATTTTCTGGCGCTCATATAATCTTATGCAGTTGCGAGCGCCGTGAAACCTCTACTAAAACAAACAAACAGTTTCCAAGAGGCTCTTATTGTACTGAATAGGGTCTACATCCAAGCAAAATGTTCATCATATTTTTTAGAATTTAGATGGAATATGAGATAACGGCTACATTAGATATGAAAATCAGCTCATTTAAAGCCTGACACAAAACTGACATGGATCAAACGTAGAAGTGACTGAGTGGCTTTCTGCCCTGCTCTAATGTTGCTGTGACGCAGTATTGATTCAGTGTGTCAAAACATATACATAATATACCAAGTGCAGCTTTATAGCCAGGGCCAGTGCTCTTTAGAGATTAGCTGTGTTGTAAGTTAAGAAGCACTTTGGCGGACTGCTGCGCATTTTGTGAAGATTTATACCGTCACTTTTGATTATCAAAGATTTGAAAGAAAAAAATTAGTGTTTGAAGCGGGAGATGTTTAAATTCAATAAAACCCTGATAACAGGAACTTCACAGGACTTGAAAATTTCATCGTGTTAAGCAGAATTAGTGGTTAGGGAAGTCGCAATTCATAGAATAAAGAGAGGAAACAGACAGGATTTGAAATTTCTTTCGTGGTGACAAGAATTTTGTGTTAAACAGTCTGTACTGTATTTCGTGGGGCCGGTATCCTAGTGGTTAGGCTACCTACCACGTCATCGTGGGATTGCGGGTTGGTGGTTTGAGCCTCAGCTCGGTCTGATGTTGTGTCCTTAGTAAAGGCACTTCACATGAAATTCCCATTTGGCTCGGTCCTTTCAGAGACGGACATTAAAACTCAGAGATCCCGCCTCTTAAATAACCTAATAGTAATGATAAGGGCGTTAAGCCTATACCATCTCTCTCTCTCTATTTCGTGTTACACGACTTTGTGTTTAACAAAGTCTCTACTAGGCCAGGGCAAGATCAACGGCAAAAAGACTCGAGGCCTTGATTCCAAAACTGAAAAAGAATCGAGGAATCGAGTCCGATTTTCGAGTTTGGAAGCTGCTTCAAGTGGGCCTGGCTGTTTAGAGGCCATGACTTGAACACTGCTAAAAATCTCTTTTGAACTCGAGGCCTCGATTCTCGAGTTTGACAGACATGGCTGGCAAAGCGTGTGTGTGTGTCGTTTGTGTGTGGGTGTGTGTTTGTGTGTGTGTGTTGTAGGTAGGCTTGTAGGGTTGCTTCCATTCTATCACTCTTGTCAATGCGTGGGGCACAGGCTCCTTCTCTCTTGCATCCTTTGCTTCTTGATATGTCAAAGCATGCTTTGATGACAATTGTTTTGTTATTATCAACGTTGTGTTATTGTATGTCAAAACATTTTTACAGATCATACAAATAACAGTACTGTGTTATCCTGCTTATAAAAAAAGTCCTAAGCTAAAGATCGACGTCCAGACAAGATGACTCATTGATATTAACTCAAAACACACAATATGATTTACAAAAGAATGCATGTACTGTGAAAATGAAAGTGCAGTGAAATTCAAAAGCAAGCGGTCTAAACAAAAGAAAGAGAAGAAGCAAGTGAATGATTTAATTTGAGATGGGCGGGCGTGGGTGGGGCAACAAGATTCAAAGTAGCAGTAGCCTATGTGCAGCGTGGTTTCATACTGGGCTACACAGTAGGCACGACAAGTAGGCCTAGGCTTTGTTTAGCATCCGCTCATAGCGGAGAAGAGGAAGGTTGGGTGGGGTGGGGGGTTGCGGGAGACAATTGATAGTGACTGACTGGCAATTTCTTGCATAATAGTTGCTTTGAGTCCCGAGCAGTTGTGAATTGCTACAACACCAGGGTGGGACAGGATGACCTAATACTGTTTTCTCTTTCTCTTCTGTCTAATACGAAGCCACAGAGCACAGGCACATGCAACCTCGATTCATCCACCTTGAATCTACATGTATCTAGGCCAAGTGCACGCCAAATTCAAATAGTGAAAAAAAAACACATAGTAAACAAAACTCACAAAAATTAATTTAACTTGGTAATCGGGCATTAAATTGCGTTCCCCGCGTACTTCTATTTGATTTTTGGTCGCTGATCACGAAAATCTTATTATTTCTTAAATTTGGCCAATATTTAAGAAATTTTTGGGATGCATTTTTAACTCCACCTAGGCCAACATCAAAGAAACCGCCTTATGCGCCGGATCAGTCCTGTCCTGGTACGGTGTCTGTTTTGAAGCGAAAACTTGACTGTGGGGTGGGGCAGCCCTAGGCCTATCCCAAGACACTACAGGACTGTAGTGTGGTAGAGATTTAGATTCTTGCCTCGATTCTCGGAATCTAGGCAAGGAACGAGGCTAAAAAAAAGGAGATGGGAGGCATCGACCATGGGCGGACTCGAAGCTTTGAGTCTGTGAATAAAATCGATTCTTTGAGTCCTCATTTGGACTCTAAAGAATCGATCCCAGAGTCGATCTTGCCTTGGCCTAGTCTCTCCTCCTGTATTTGTTAAGGGGATAGGTAGTTGTGCTGATTATATATATATTTAAAACAATTTCTTCCAAGCAGACCCCTCGGGGCGGTGCCACTGACTGAAGTGTCTTTAGGCCATTCCAAAAGGGGGGACATTTCTCGTTCTAATGCACAGTAGAATTGTTAATGGGCTGATCCAACGTCATGCTCATAACTATGCCTGTACTACAACAGGGAACTGCTGCTTTTTCTTTCCTAATCCTTACTATCGTCATTTTCCTCTACTTCTTTTGTATGTTTGTCACACTCTTGTGACCTGCTATTTCCGGGGTGCCTTAATAGTTGAAGCAGACTTTGTGCCGTTAAAGCTAGAGAGGTGAGCAGAGTAAGTCTGCTTCTCTGTTGACATCCACCCCTTGGCGCTTTTATGACCTTAAGCAGTTGCGAGCGTTGTAAAACCTCTACAAAAACTTTAAAAACTTCCTAACAGATGAAGAGAATGCCCTGTCATCCCCTACCTCCCCGACAATGCCGGCAGTGAAGAGACGAATGATGTCTCGGAGTGGTGAGGACAGAGGTCACTTGTCCTCTCCTTCAGGGTATGTGTGTTCTATTGTGTGTTTGAAATATTGTCTGTCCGTCTATGAGATGATACTTAAGCACAAGGGGCTCTTTCCCAGTGGAAATGCACTGTTATAATGCAATTTATTTATATTATTATTATTTTTATTTAGTAAGTTAACTAAATTAAACCCCCTGGGGCAGTGCAAATGACTGAAGTGTCTTTAGGCCGTTCCCAAAGGGGGGTCATTTCTCGTTCAAGCATAGTAGAAGTGTAAATGGGCTGACTCATGTCACGCTCATAACAGTGCCTGATCTACAACAGTCTCTTTCCTGATCCTTACTATTGTCATTTTCCTTCCTCTACTTCTTTTGTATGTTTGTCACTCTCTGGCGACCTGCTATTTTGGGGTGCCTTGATAGTCGAAGCAGACCTTGTGCTGTTGAAGCTAGAGAGGTGAGCAGTCTAAGTCTGATTCCCTGTAATGACTTCTCTGTTGACACCCACCCCTTGGCACTCATATGACCTTATGCAGTTGCGAGCGCCGTAAAACCCTCTACTGTAATAAATTTAAAAAATAATGAATAACAAACTTATGGCCTGATCTGATCTTACATCCATATAACTGTATCTTTGATCCCTTTGCCTTGTGGGCATAAGTGAACCTTGGGTTGTTTTTTTAAGCAAAAATTAATGGACCAATTTGCAAAGGTGCACTTTATGGGTTAAAACTTCAAAGAAATGATGCAGATGTTCCCTACGATTCTCCATACTTTCGTCCTTTTCTTGTTGATTCAACAAAATTATACCAATGTTAATGTTGCTTTTAAAAAAATTTCTTTTTAAAAATAAATTTTCAGGGTCGTTTCATCGTCTCAGCCTGAGAGAACCAGCAATGAGAACTCGATGTCCCCTATGTCAGAGGAATCTCGTTCCTTCAGCTTTTCCCAGCCCACTCACATTGACAACCTGTTTCTGAACTCTCAGATGCAGTGCACCCCAGGAACCTCACAGGCATGTGTTTCTTGCAGTTTGTTCGATGGGGTTTTCTGGTGGGATAAACAACCCCGTGTTTTTTTTCGGTATAATTTTGTTCAAGTACTCAGAGATGATGATTTTGCTGATAATGTATCTTATAAGTCATCAGGACTGATACCACATCTGGGATTCAAATCTCCAACCATCTGCTGTTTGGTTCAGCTTCTTCTTCTTCTTCTTCTTCTTCTTCTTCTTCTTCTTCTTCTTCTTCTTCTTATTATTATTATTATTACTGTAGTCTCCACCTAAGATCCCGGTGTTCGGGAGCATGGAAATTGCGGGGTTTTGGGCGAACCGGGATCTTACCAGACGAACCAAGGGAAGAATCTATGGTGACCCATGTTAAGGCTCACGATCGGTGAAATGGTCTCCCTCCACTCTAAAATGAACTGACTTGACCCCTGGGTGTGGTAAAACTTGATGACCTATCTCAGTTCATAGTGTCATGAGGCGTGCCATTTTCACTTATTATCCAATCGTAAGCTTCAAGATCTATGCTTATCCAGTTGCCCCTCCCCTTTCTCTCTCTCTTGCCCTTTTTAACTCCCAATGGAGCACAGGCCATCAACAACATTACTCCAGCGAAGCCTGTCCTGAGCATCCTTTTCTATCTGTTTCCATGATGTCCCCGCTTTTTCAATTTCCGCTGATACCGCTCGCCTCCATGTCATCTTAGGTCTTCCCTTCTTACGCTTTTCTTGTGGGTTCCATGTTAAAGCCTGCCTGATGATGCTTGTTGGGGGTCTCCTCAGGGTGTGTCCAATCCATTTCCATTTCTTCACCTGAATATCTTCCTTTACTGGCCTTTGGCTTGTTCTCTCCCACAGTTGAGCATTCGTGACTCGATCGTACCACTTGATTCCCACTATCCTTCGTAGGCATCCATTTACGAAGCTCTGCAGTTTCCTTGCTGCTGATGCTGTGAGCCTCCATGTCTCTGAACCATACAGTAGAACAGTCTTCACATTTGTTTTGAAGATCCTCAGTTTGGTGTTCAATCCCAGTTCCTTAGACATCCATATATTCCTGAGAATGATGAATGCTGCTCTTGCCTTTTGGATTCTGACCTTGATGTCTTCGTCTTTTCCCCCTGCCTTGTTGATGACACTTCCCAGGTAGGTGAAGGATTCAACATCCGCCAATGGTGCCCCTTGCAGTGTGATAGGAACGTCGGCTGCATTCATTTGTAGAACTTTCGTTTTATCCGTGTGAATATGGAGTCCAACACTACGGGAGAAGGTCCTGAGGCGATCTGTTTTCTGTTGCATCTGGGCTCGACTGTGAGAAAGAAGTGCCAAGTCGTCGGCAAAGTCAAAGTCTTCCAGCTGACTGGAAAGGGTCCACTGTATGCCACTGCGTTGTCCCGATGTTGTCTGTTTCATTATCCAATCCACTGCTAATAAAAAGAGAAAAGGCGATAGCAGGCATCCCTGTCTCACTCCTGTATTCACTTCAAACGAGTCTGTTCGTTGCCCTCCAAGTAAGACACTGCAACTCATTCCCTCATACATCTTCTTGATCAATCTCACGAACTTGTCAGGTATTCCGTAGTGGCGCATGAGCTTCCATATTGAGTCCCTATCTAGGCTGTCAAAAGCTTTCTCGTAGTCAACAAAGTTAACGTACAGGGAAGAGTTCCACTCTGTGGACTGCTCCACTATTATCCTCAAAGTTGCAATCTGATCTGTACATGATCTCTTTTTACGAAATCCTGCCTGCTCCTCTCTTAGTTTTGCATCCACGGCTTCATTCAGTCTTTCCAGTATGGTACGACTTAAAATCTTCCCCGGAATGGAAAGGAGCATGATTCCTCTGTAGTTTTTACACTCATGCAGGTCTCCTTTCTTGGGTAGTTTCACGAGCAATCCCTCTCTCCAATCCTGTGGAAATTCTTCGCTGTCCCATATCTTGCCAATAATTCCATGGAGAATCCCTGTCGCAGTGTCGATATCCACCTTGAGAACTTCTGGGGGAATTCCATCTGGGCCGGCTGCCTTGCCTTCTTTCTGGTGTCTTATCGCCTCCTTGATCTCCTCTAAGCTAGGCTTTTCTTCACTTACCCCGAGATCAATCTCTGCTGGTGGAATGTCAAACTGTTTTTCTGGCCTTGGTCTGTTCAGCAGCTCTTTGAAATGCTCCTTCCAGCGTTCTTTCTGTTCGTCTGGATTTGTGAGAAGCTTTCCCTCTTTATCCTTTACTGGCACATCTGTGTTCTTGTATCTGCCTGCAAGTTTCTTGGTGGTTTCATACAGTCCTCTCATGGTTCCTGCCCCTGGTGCTTCCTCTGCCTCGCGCGCTAGGTCATCTACATAGTTTCTTTTGTCTTTCCGTAGGCTGACTTTTACCTCCTTCATTGCTTTGGTGTATTCTTCTTGGGCCTTTGCTTTGGCTGCTCTTGTCTTGCTCCTGTTTACCTGATCCTTTTTCTTTTTCCTTTCTTCTATCTTCCTCAAAGTAGTGACCGATATCCAAGGCTTGTGCTCACGTTTCCGTTTCCCCAGTACCTCTTGACACACCGTGGTCGAGCCTTCTTTTATTGCCTCCCATGTTTCTTCCACGCTGCTATCCTCGCCTAGTGTTTCCAACACTTGGAACCTGTTCTTAACTGCTACATTAAACTCCTCTCTTGATGATGGCTCTCTCAGAAATTCCACGTTGTACCGGTACCTATGATTATTGACAATTCCCTGTCTTCGCTTTAGTTTTAGTCGGATGGTTGAAATGAGCAAATGTTAGTCCGAAGCTACGTCTGCTTCCCTGTAAACTCTAACACCCCTCATTGATCTCCTGAATTTCTTGTTGACACATATGTGGTCAATCTGGTTTTCAGTTTGTTGGTCTGGCGACACCCATGTTGATTTGTGTATCTGTTTATGTGGGAAAACAGTCCCTCCTATCATGAGCCCATTTGTTGCACATATTTACCACCCGTGTGGTTCTCGGGGCCCTGTCCAAGAGACAGGAGAGCAAAGAATAGGACCACTGTATCCGTACCGCGCATGTCGTACAAGGCGACTAAGGTCGGTTGGGCAAAGGGTTAGCAGCCCTTTCCCATAAAACAAAAGCAGCTACAAAAACATCAACCCTCCCCTTTACCTGTCGAAAATTTAAAGCTTTTCATCTCTGACCGAGTTCCCCCATCTTTGACGTTGTGCACCATTACGTTGTGACCACACCAATTAAAAGTTAGTCTTTTTGGAAAATTTGAGAATAGAGAAAACTGCTGCAATGATCAGGGAAGAGTTCACAGTTCAATGTGATCCCGCCTAGAACGAGGTGATGTTAGTTTAGGTGGAGAGCTCAGATGCGAGTGTGATGTTTGGGGAAAACGAACACGTCGGTCAGTTCACACATCGGTGTGACCCCTTCTGGGGCAAACATTGTACCGTTTCATCGAGTTTTGCGTTAACGCTTATGTGATCACATTCACGAGAGTGGCTGATCTTTGACGCGACGGGCAGTTTATTGATCTCAGCTTTTCCCTCTCGGTTGATCGGCTGTACCGCCTGGGTTATATTCCCTGAATTTTGATCAGAAGTGCAGGATCTAAGCCGAATGTAGACGTTCAGAGTGAATCAGAGCGGGATCTTAGGGGTGACTTTTGTATAGTAAAAATTCTGTTTTCTTAAAACAGTGGGGTCTTAGGGGTGACTTTTGTATAGTAAAAATTCTGTTTTCTTAAAACAGTGGGGTCTTAGGGGTGACTTTTGTATAGTAAAAATTCTGTTTTCTTAAAACTGGGGTCTTAGGGGTGACTTTTGTATAGTAAAAATTCTGTTTATTTAAAACAGTGGGGTCTTAGGGGTGACTTTTGTATAGTAAAAATTCTGTTTTCTTAAAACAGTGGGGTCTTAGGGGTGACTTTTGTATAGTAAAAATTCTGTTTTCTTAAAACAGTGGGGTCTTAGGGGTGACTTTTGTATAGTAAAAATTCTGTTTTCTTAACCCTCATCCTGCGGGAGCCGGGTTTATGTAGCCCGATAAGTCTATTTCGGCACCTCGCCTGCGTTCTGGTCCCGAGTCAGTGTAGCTCCTGGCTCAGCGCACGCGCATCCTCTTACGTGTCATTCGGGTCCCGAGTCGGATCCCCATTCACGCAGGTCAAGTGTGTGTGCGTCAGTCTGCTTGAGTTTGTGTGCGTTTGTGGCCTTCTTCTAGAACCACCTGCGTTGGTTCGTAATCGAGGCATACGTCTCATTCAAAACATGCCAAGTTGATAGCTCTAGATGTTCGTCCAATGAAATTATAGAAGAAATTGACCCACTTAGACATGAGGAGCTCGAAAGGATAGTCAGGAAACAAGACTTCCATTTTTCTATACAAAATATTTCAAATGAGCTTGATTTTATATGAAATGATACTACCTGATAAAAGATGAGCTTGTTTAATAGTTTTGAATACCCTTGTGCAGGTACAAAGAACAATTTGAGTGTAAACATTCGGAAATTGACCTAAATTATCCCTTTTCGAACCTCAGGTCATTCATAACAACAAGAGCGTCCAGAAAGGTTATTCAAATGGGCGTAACTACTCGTAATGTCTTATCAGCTTGTGAGAGGGGGTTATTCATGTGTTTGTAACACTTTATAAATAGAATGCTATGAAGGATAGAGCGTTATTTTCATCATCAGTTAACACACTCCCGCGGTATTCATGGCGAAAACACACGTTTCCCGGCGCGCGCGCTGTACACCAACAGTACACACTGAGTGACCCCGGCGGCCTGCCCGGCGAGTCCGACGTAATCGGTTGCTGATAAGATACGCATCTGGGCACAGACGCAGGATAAGAGTTAAAACAGTGGGGTCTTGAGCGAACCGCGATCATAAGCGGTGGGATCTTAGGCGGAGACTGCTATATTATCATTATCATCATCATTGTTATATTATTATTATTATTATGTTTGTTTTGCTGTTTATGGGCTTTACCTTTTCAGTGATGTCATAATTTCATCTTTACTTCCGCATTATAAAAGAGATTATTTCATCCTTTTTCCTTTATCTGTACAAGTTTATTTTATATGTTCTTTTTTTTCGCAGACGCCGTTCCAGAAACTGGTCAAAAGAATGACGAGGTTTTTTGTAATAAATACCAAAGCGGAGACAGTTGCAGAGCTGGTGCGAGTGCTTCAAAAAGAAGGCTACCGTATCAAGAAAAATCACGCATCTGTGGTAAGTTGTTTCATGTCAGATGTTTTGCACAAAGGAACCTTCAGTGTTTATGATCATTTAACGTATCCCTGTCTCAAAATTACTAAGTTCTATCTGCTCAGTACCTAGTTTGTGAAATTTGACGTCAACGATTTTGAATTTCACAATATGTATGTCAAGCTTTTTCAAATGCAATTCTTGGAATATCTTGAACGGCTCAGAATAATCTTACAATTTTGTTAGAGCAGATAGAACATGTGTGTCTGACCTCATGGTCTTAGTAACTCAAAACGGCCAAAAATGTCAGATCAAACTTTGTAGCTCTGAGGTGGCGACATGCAAGGGCTGCCATACAAAGAAAAATACACAAGTCTGTAGTAAGTTGCCGTATGTGTGGCATCGTGGTCTAACCAGGCGCTCGTCAAAATAATGAAATTAAAAAATGCAGACATTTTTTTTGCACTTTGGGCAATTTTATCTAAACAAATTTTTAGCTCAACACCTTTTACGTCCATCTCTGTGTGGACTATTGTCGTAGCTCGGTGGACGGAAGCGCGTAGCGGATACGAATTTACTCTTAGCTCAGGTGCAATGAGTTAAGATGATACCAATAACTCCTTATGCCCAAAAACTTTCGCCTTGTCGTGACATATATTTGAGGGCTTCTGTGTGAAAGGTAGTCTATGTGTCTATGCCATAAGTTGTCATATTTGAGACCAATGGTATAAAAATGCCATCATTTTCTATTGTAACTTGTTTTATTTTGGGTTTGAATTTCCTTTGAGGTCACAAATTTATTGCAGGCGGTTGGCAGACGCTCTAGTGTAGTTTGCTCGTTCTTTCTTGTCAAACATCTATCATCCTTATCTCTCCTCTTTCTTTTTTGTGTGTGTTACTTTCTTGTAACACCTCTAATCTTCAGCACTTTTATGACCTGCTGTGTTGTATGTGCCATATGACTCTAACTAAAACAAAATTAAATTTATTGATATCAGTTGCAGTTAGGTTGTTGATCACACTGTGATATTAATTAGACCGGGGGGGGGGGGATTTTTTTAGAGGAGGGGTTTCAGCACGTAAAACATATATTTATGCCCTTTTTAGTTGCATGAGTGCGTGTGAACTACGTAACACCATTGCCACATGAAATGAATGAGACAAATTGCTCCCTGTGAGATGAATAAAGACTGTCATTGTCATTTTTTGATATCATTCATGTAACCCTTTGAGCGCTGACATCCTGAGGCTACTGTGCCCCTGTGCCTGAACTCCTGAGCAATTCTTTCCAATATTGCTCATCATAATAAATTTAATCATCAGAATCACTTTCCACATCACTCTGTGGGTAGTCCTGGTCATAACAAAGAGTCTACATAACAAGAGGGGCCACTTCTCTCTTTGAGCCAATTAAAAAAGTGTCCTCAAAATTCGGTGGCTCCCTCTTCGCAAATGCGCACCCTTTGCAAACAGAGTTACCCTACTTGAGTTTAAAAAATCAAAGTGAAACTAGCAAGTTTTTGAATAAATTTTGGAAGAACGCTTTTTTTAAATGGTTACGCTGACAAAAAACCTCTTCCGGAGGAAAGGGTGATTGTTTTCTTCGTTTAATTTGACTTAGAATGAAAGGCGAGAGGTCATTAAAATTTTTAAAAACCTAAAACTCAACACTGAACGAACCCGAACTGCTGATGTACAGCAGTCGATCTGCGCACGCAAGGAGGTGCTATTCCTATTCTTCTGGAAAAACGAAAGAGAGCTTCAAAACAGACTGCAGCGCCATCTGAAGCAGAGAGCAAGCTTCCGGCGGACACTTTTTTGGCTGAGTGGCCCTTCTTGTTATGTACTATCTTTTGGTCATAACCAGCATCTCATTCAGAAAGATTTTCAAAATAATCAATAACATCCTGTGTAGTAAACAGTTTTCCAAGCATGTTTTGTCCTAGGCGGGCCGGCTTGCGGATAGGGTCTCGCTCACCGGTACTGGTGGGTAGGCATATGGGCAATTTTACGTGCCACTTGTGTACTGATGGCTAGGGCTCAAAGGTTTAATGATTTAATAATAATAATTGCATTTATATAGCGCATATCCATGCTCATGAGCTTGCTCTATGCGTTTTACAACTTTTATTACCCCAGCAGACCCTCTGAGAACACTCAGAAACATTCTCGGCTTCCGCGGAAGCATACAGTGCAAGCTGCGGATTTCATGCGCTCAAACACTATCAAACTGACAAGATCTTTCACTGTCTATAGCCGGGTACCCATTTCCACCTGGGTGAAGTGAGGAAAATTTGTGCAAAGTGCCTTTCCTAAGGACACAACGTCGAGCCCCTGACGGTATTCGAACCCACGACCTTACGGTTGCGAGTCCAAGAGCCTAACCACTAGGCCACCTACGGCACAATTAAGGTGTTAATTAAGGCCATCTGCTACTGAAATTTCTAAAATCCATATCCCTTGACCAAATATAGCAACGATGATATATTTGTATTAGTCAGACATCAAAGAATAAATTCAAGCAATTATTTATTATAAGCACATGGTAACCAAGCAAACATCCGCCATATTGGATAGTTTCAGCAGATTTTAAAAGCTATCTTCTCTCAGTTTTCGTCTGTTGGCTTTCATTTTTAGCAAGTACGTAGTACTCCACATATTTAACTCATTCGCTACGCTGAGCTGTGGGGGGCGGCGCAGCAAAAGTGCCGTCAGTACGCTAAGCCGCTCCCGGCGGATCGAGAACCGATCTTCTATTTTAGCTTAGATTCTAGTCCAATCCACATATCCATGTTAAAATAAAGGTCATAATATAATGTTGACTTCCGGGTCAAGCATTTCCACTGAAAATCGGAAGTTTAGATTCAGTTTTGAAACGCGATTTCGTAGTTTATTCGACTTTGTTTTATCGCGATGCCAAAATTATAGCCTGGACACCAGTTTTTGTAATTTTACACAACAAAATCTATCATTATTTTGCCCACTAAAGAAGTGTAGGACTCTTTTTTATGATATTGATACGATTGGACTCATATTGCCAATGCACTGTAATTGAGAAATCAATATTCTTGAGTGCCAGATCTAGGTCTAGATCTAAATTGTCAAAATATTTTTTTCTCCCCAAAATCACTACTTTTTGATGAAATTACACAAAAAGTGCCACGCCTCAAGACATGTATAGGTTTATTCCAAATGCAATTCTGAATAATTCCATATAAGATACGAGTGAGTTTTTTTTCTCTTTGTGATCGTTTTTCAAGATTCTAACAAAAATTAATTTTTTTTCAATATCGGATGTTATGATCCAAATGTACAAATATTATGGAATGTATGTAAATAACTGCAAACTTTTCAATATTTTCCAGTTCTGTATTCATATTTGGATATTTTGATGTATCATTTGACTAGGTGCAAACATATTTTTTGAGTTTCACCAAAGATTATTAATTTTTTATTTTCAAATGTTATCCGCATCCAATCAAAATTGTGTTGCATAATCGCCTCTTACAGGAACCAAAGTTGAAAAATACATAAGCAAACATTACAGATGTATTCTACAAACCATACTGAAAATATTGGTATATAATACGTTGATATTTATTTGAATTTGTGGCCCCAAAGACCTTTAAACTGCCCAGTAGTCATTATCTCATTCGCCCTCCCGAAAAAAATTCGTCCACGAAAATAATACGTAGCGAATGAGTTAATGAACAAATAACGCCAGATTTGTAATATTAGGATAATAAAAATAATTATTAACTCTGGAAATATGTACAATGGACAAATAACAAAAAACCTCAAAATTTCCAACAAAAACACTGATTGTAATTTTATTTTCTTATTATCTTCAAAAAGGGCTCTCTTTGAGTAAAGGTTACCTTCGGATGTACATTGTGTAAAATAATGAAGCCATTCAGATGAAAAGTAAAGGAGAAGATGTAATTTAAAGTTGGAAAAATCAATTTTTGAAGAAAATATTTAAAAACATGACCCAAAATTGCAAATCATTTTTTTAGTAACCCATTTTTGTGTGACTTCTAAACATGATTGATTGAAACAGGTTGTTGGAACTTTGAGGGAATTTGATGTAGGTGTCAAAAATGGAAGGAACAAAATGCATGGTCAACTGGGTACAAATGGGAAATTTCCACCGCAAATGGCCTTGACGTAATTTAATTAGTTCATTTCCATCTTTATTAAATCATGTTTCTTATCTCAACAGCTGACTGTGTTCTCAGTGCATAAACTTATCTTCAAAATTGGACTCATTGACCTCGGAGGAAACTTGCTGGTTGATTTCCGACTCTCGAAGGTGTGACGAGAATTGTATTTGTCTTTAACTCTTAGTACGAGAATTTTTAAACTCTTAGTACATGTAAAGATTAGGGATGGGCAGGTAACGGTACCCAATACCGGAACTCCCGGCTCTACCGAAGGAGGTGTCAGTACCGACGCCTGGCCTCCAGTACCGGCTCTCGGAAGGAGCCGACACCAACGGTTAATACCGGCTCTGAGAAGGAGCCGACGCGATGGGTTTTTTTTCTTACCGGGCCACAGGAAGTGTGCAGTGTGTACGCCTAGGTCTAGCAGCAGCTGGGGCGTCAGATGCACACAACGCAGCGGGTGACCTTGATACAGGACTTCAGATTCAAAATTGACAATTAAAAACGAAGTTTGCTTAAATTTAAAATAAGGCTTCAAATCAGGTTCCTCGTGAGCCACTTTGCTTATTTTGATACGCTGATTCCGAAAATGAAATCAATTTTTAGCGGCGATAACTATTTTTAAAATTCTGCTTGCAAAGTTTAATCCCACGCAGCGGCAAACTTCAAAGGTATTTTGCGTCACAGTTCGCCTCTCCAATTCTGACTGGCGTGTGTGTGGGGGGGGTGCGGGCGGCGCTGATCGTGGCGTTTCTCGCAAAACTCAAAGTCTGTGACGTCACCTACTGGTGTCACTCTCAGTGCCGGAGCCGGTACTGGCGGTTCTCGGCACCTGGTGTCGAGAAAGTACCGACACTGGATTTCGCCGGTACCGCCCACCACTAGTAAAGATATACCAGGATTGTGGTATACAGCCAATTTTGTTCTCCAATTTTTCAGCTTCTTCTGAATTTCCCTATAACTCAGCTTGTATATTTTACCAACAGTAGCCACCAGTTCAGGACAATCACCTGTACAAATGACAACCATATACCTCCTTTCTGGGTTTTTTTTTCTGTATTTCAACACTGTCCAAGAGGGAGGAGGGGGGCTCTTGTGGCCTAGAGGTTAAGGTGTTTGCCTCTCATTCAAAGGTCCCGGGTTCGAATCCGGGTAGCGACGGAAACATTTTCTTCTCTAAAATTGTCTCCTTTCACTGCCTATCCTGCTCTGCAACAATGTTCTGTCGTCTGCTTTCGTCTCCAATTGATGCCCCCCACCCTGTCACCTCCTTTGCCCCCTCCTCTGAGCTCCTGACTTTTTCTGCAGTCTTTCTACTTCCACTCCTTTGCTCTTTCTTACTGCTGTCTTTCAGCCACACCCCTGATCTTTTGGTAGAAAAGATCAACCCCTTGCCTTCTCGGACAAGGGCGAAAAATCTCGGAGGTCCCTTGGTGGTCTAAAATCGATAAAAGTAGTAGGCTTCGGCCGCCACCCGAAATTTCCTACCAACTGAAAATGTCTGGTGTGTCCCGTGCGCTCATATGACCTTATGCAGTTGCGAGCGCTGTAAAACACTTACCAAAAAAAAAAAAAAGAGGGAGGAGCCCTGTCATCTTAGAGAGTTGTTCCTCTTAGACAGTGTTATTAGAATAAAGATAAAATGCAAGGTGGGAAGTGGTCATGATTGTCTTGAACAGGTGACTGTTAGATGAGGTTTGGATCTACAAGAAATACCTACAAACATCCATCAATTCCTTTAACTATCGTTTTAGAAACAGGTGGCTGTTAGATCAGGCTCCCATGTACTAGAAAATCCCACAAACATCCATCATTTGCTTTAACTTTTAAACAAATTTTGTTTTTAAAATTTTTGAAAATGAGAGGTGTGATTTTCTTTAACTACAACAAATCTTTTTCACTGAAAATGTCTGTCTTTTATTATTCAGGGAGATGGTATCGAGTTCAAACGACACTTTGTGCGCATCAAGAACAAGTTAAAGCACATCGTGAGGAAAACGGCCCCTTCGTGGCTCTCAGCGTCAAACGATGCAAGGTCGTTGAACAACTGCACGCCAACAACTGCACGCATCCCCAGTGGCTCCGGCACAAAGGATCAGGACAGAGAGGAAAGAATCGTGGCTGCCCTCAAGGCCGGGGAGGTTGACCTTCGACCTCGAAGAAAAGCAGACCAAGAGGTGATGCAGAGTGATGTGGCAGAGAAGGATGAGAAGAAGGACTCTCTCGAGCCAGGAGATAAGGAGGTTGTGAAGCAGGACTCTCTCGAGCCAGGAGATAAGGAGGTTGTGAAGCAAAGTGCGGACTCGAAAGAGACACCCAAAGACAGGGGTGTCAGATCCGACAGGGCCACTGTGAAAAATATGAAGCGAAGCACGTCGTATTAGATGCAAATGTATAAAATCTATTAAGGGGTACACTGGATTATGGGAGGCAGATTAGTCAGGTGTGTGTGTGTGTTTCTTTTTATGTTTCGTGTTTGTTTGTTTTTTTCTGGGGGG
>NW_004797685.1:386690-398415 GCF_000002075.1 Aplysia californica
GGGAGGGTGCAATGTTGTAGTTTGTGTGTGTGAGTGGGGGGGATGTATTGTGTCTGGATCATGGGGTGATAGCTTTGTATATATTCATATTGACTGGCACTTGGCAGCAAGGGGATATTGAAGTCTATGTACTTACTTTGAAGATTATTATCCATAGCAAAATGTTGCGAGCATTTTGTCAGTGTTGTCTGGTGAAATGGTTCCGTTCTTCAGTTTGTTTGCAAAATGGATATGTTTGAATGTGGTGCTGACTGAAGTGTCTTTAGGCCATTCCCATAGAGGGTACATTAACCATGTTCTTATGCACAGTAGAATTGTAATTGTAAATGGGCTGATCCATGAATGTCATGCTCATAACTGTGCCTGAACTTCCAACAAGGAACTGCTGCTTTTTCTTTCCTAATCCTTGCTATCGTCATTTTTCCTCTACTTCTGTATATACGTTTGTCATACTCCTGTGACCTGCTATTTCCGGGATGCCTTGATAGTCGAAGCAGCACTTTGTGCTGTTGAAGCTAGAGAGGTGAGCAGAGTAAGCCTGATTCCCTGTAAGGACTTCTCTGTTGACATCCTCCCCTCTGCACTCATTTGACCTTATGCAGTTGCGAGGGCTGTAAAACCTTACTAAAACAAAGCATTTCTATGTGGGGAATATATTTTATTGAGTTAATATATTATCTGGGTTTCTGTTAGCATGTATCTCACATGTATTCTCTCACTGTATTTTTAGTTAGTTACTATAGTATTGATTTTTTGTAGTTTGAGAGCATAGCATTATTTGTATCGTGTCTGAAGTCATTAATTTGGTTTTTGATTGGTGGCCCAATCTTTGCTGGCTGGTAGCATTAACGGTGTCAGAATGTTGAGTCAAGTCTTAAGGAGAAATGTTCCCCCCCCTACCCTTTTCTCTTAGACTTCATTCAACATATAACTTCTGCTTTCTCAGGAATCCTCTGTTTTGGGGACATTTTTATGATTATGAACAGAGTGTGGCCGAATGAAAATTGCATTAATTTATCAGGGGAATTTTCTTCTGTATAGAATTCTGTCAAATTTCTGCTGTGATTTGCTCTTTCTCTGCTCAGTTTAGAAATGTTGAAATTCCAATTGTGTATGGCATAGTCTCGTAGGCCACCGGACCTGTAATCCTGAGATGGCCAGTTCGAGGGACTGAGCCTCAGCTCGGTTCTATGTTGTGTCCTTGGAAAAGGTTCTTTACACTGAATTCTTATTTGGCTCTGTCCTTTCGGAAATGGACTTTTAACTCGGAGAGCCCACCTTTTAAATAATTCACTAGGGTTGATGGGGCGTTAAAACCTATTCCATTTCACCATTTTCACCATTTGTGTTCAAATCTGCACTGTCAAAAGTTTGTCATAATAGATTTCTTTGTTGCAACTGTATGGACAAGTGTTTGTGGTATTATGGTTAGGCTCTTCAACCAAAAGACGTGAGTTTTGTGGGCGGTTGGTGGGGTACTTTTGTGTAAACATGTATGGTACTCACTAGTACCACCTCTAATCTTCTGCTTGTATAAGACCTATTAACCTATTTATGTTGCAAGTGCCGTAAATCTTATACTTAAACTAAAACAGAAAAGAGTTCTGAGCTTGGTTCCAACATGGACAAGATAATTTTATCGAATATCTTCATCTTTCCTCCTTCACAATGTTTCCCAGGCTTGCCAACCTTCCCGAATTGCCATCGTCGTTCCCGAACCTTTCCCAAAACGCCAGCGCGATGTCTGTTCTCCCCCTCCCCCTCCCCCCAAAAAATAATTTTTAAAAATTTTTTATTTTCGTAGAAAAACCAAAACTCGAAGGCATAGAAATGCTGAAGACGAAGGGGTATGTGTAGTAACTGTACTGTAACATTTTCATCTCTCTCTCTCTCTCTCTCTGTTTCTCCACTGGTTTGTTTGAGCTGTTTTTGTGGTGTGGGTGGGTTGGGTTTTTTTTAGTAACTTTAGTAGCCTATCACAGAAGTGTGTGTCCGTGGCACCCCGGCGCAATCAAAATTTCAGAATTCAGTATCTCAAAAGTTGGCAAGCCTGGTATCTCACTCAGCCTTAGTTTGCTGTGACAGCCAGGATCTAGACAGTTTCCCCCTCTAGAAATAGGCTGAATGGTACCAAAGGGAACACAAAACATTTACCATCATTTACAACCAAGATGATGACGTTAACGGTTTGTTGCCAAGTGACCATTATTATTTTTTAAATGCGATTGTTGAAAGCTGGAGCTATCTAGCTTGGTCTCGTAATAGGTTGGTCAGATTAGAGGTGATGGCTAGTTTGTTTGGAAGAGATGTTTGTGAACAAACAGGAAAAACTAGTGAAGAGGCGATCAATTGATAGTTGTTTAAGAATTATTTGTGCATGTTAGATAGGTGAAAAGAATTGATGTACATATTTTTTTTGTCTTGAGAATTTTCGCTGTTCAGAGACGTGTTTACTGGTGTCTGTGGTGTAGAGGCCAAAGCTTTAAATGCAAGTTGTGATGGTAATGTCTTTGTTTTCGTTTTTCTTCCTCTTTGGACTATGAGTGTTGCGACAGACCTTTTTGATGAGCCGCAGTTTCTTTACTCCTCATTACACTCTTGAAAAGATTGTGCATTAAATGCATGTATTGTAACGATGCATTTATGTGAGACAAGACCACAGTTTGTTGTGAGTCTGATGGTGTCAGATTTCAAAATACATGTACATCATAATAATTTGAAATTCAAAAGAAAAAACGTCCTTTAACAGTGAGAGAAGATTAGTTGTCTTGTAATGTACTTTTTTATTCTTTGCTGTTTTTGAGCGTGTTTACATGTATTTGTAGTGGTTGGTTGGTGGGTTCTGCGGTATGGCTCACTCCTTTCCTGTCAAACAATTGTCGTCCTCATCTCCTCTTTTTTTTGTGTGTTTGTGAGTCTCTTGTAACTCCTCTTATCTTCGACACTTACATGACCGTGTTGCAAGTGATGTAAAACAAAACGCTTGAAAAGATTCTGAATTGATTGCATTGATGCAGTTAAGTGAGAAAAGACAGTATTGTGCTGTTGAGTCAATGATGCTATCTGATTTCAATGTATATCGTTTTGTTTTGTTTTTGATTCAGAAGAAGAAAAAATGTCCATAATCAGTGCGATAGATGAGTTCTCTTGTAATGTGCTTCATTATTTTTTTGTTTTGAGTGTGTGTTCTTGTCTTTGTGTAGCATAATGTTAATTTAAAAAGTCATTATGACCTTTTCATTTATGTCTTTTCTTTTGACACCCCCTCCCTCAAGTGTTCTCTGTTTTATTTTCTTTGTAATATCAGGAAATGGTTGTGCTGGCTGCAGAAATCTCTTGTGTGTAGTCACATTTCATCTGGCTTTTTTACAGTAGCCAAGCTGTAACGCTCTGTACTCTACCCTTTGAACTCTGCCCCCTGAATCTTGCTGCCCGTCTGAACTCGGGGCCCTCTTTACCCTGCACCCTCTCTACCCAGTGCTCTCTGAACCTTGCTCCCTCTGACGGCAGGACTTGTATGCCTGAGCTGTACGAGATGCCACGCAACAAAATACATTGCCACAGGCAGAGATGTGGGTTCGTTTCCCAGAAGGGTAAAGTAAAGGTGGTCACACTCGGGGCGTACACCAGCGTTTTTTAGATCTTTTAAAAACACACACTGAACAAATGACTGCTGGGTACGTGTGTACGACTCACATGCGGGAGAGAATTTTTATTGAGTATCTTGGTCTTTCTGCTGGGACGGTGTGCCCCTCTCAGCGCGGGTTAGCCTTGACAGACAAGGTGACAGCCAGGTTCCTTAATTATCTGAATTGTATCTAGGGGAGTGTAAAACATTTACATTTTAAAAATCAACTGTTCGGCTCTACTCTGTCTTTTTTTCTTTTCTTTTCCACCCTTTTCTTTTGTAAGGGACCAGAATTGGCTCAATTTTATGTTGTGCTGAGCTTTGGCGTGGATGGCAATGGTTCAAATCCCCAATGGGAACATTCTTGAACTTGAATTGTCTTGGGAGTGTTAAATGGTTTTTGCCTTATTCCGTGCCAACCCATGAGGTATCGTTGATATAGATTACTGCCACTGTGCCAATCCATTATGCATTGTTGAAATGCCTATCATAATTTTCTTCATGTCACACTGCCCGTGCATACATTTATTTTTATCGCCATTTCTTTAAGTTTTATTCATTTTTTCATAATCATTGTTCATTTTTCTTCGTTTTGGTTTATTTATACATTATATAGGACCACATTTACTTCTTTGGTTGGAGAATTGATATCGTCACAGGTGGTACAATGCCATAGCTGCTCTTCCCTCATCTCCAGAATCCATGAAAGGGTTGGCTTGCTGATCGTGCCAATTATCAGCTGGTCAGATATTCTTCTGTCTTAGCAAATAATGGCAACATTTGATAAAATTTATGATGTGTCTAGGGAGACCAGGATCCTAGTCTCCCTATACAGCTACGCTAGGGAGATCAGGGAAATTATTTGCGATGTGCATGCGCGATTCACCGGTTCACACAGATTCCTGCATCTGTTTTTTTCTTCTTCTTCTTCAAGGTGCCGGCCGCTTCATTGATATTTAAAGTTTAATCTACAATTCACAGTCGCAAGTTCTGATGGCCGAACGGACAGTGTGTCTGCGTCAGAAGTCATCATCATCATCATCATCATCATTGCCTTTCTCATCCTGGATCAGGATATAGGCGACGAACGAACTCCTGCCACCTTTCCCTACCCTTGGCTAGTCGCTTGATGTCACTCCTCCATGTCTTCCCACTTTTCTGTACATCACCACTTGAGAACTCTTTCCTGCTTCATACATGGTGCACACATTCCACGGCGCAATCACTTGTTCGGCAGGGAAGGTTTGGGCTCAGAAGAGTCCTTTCGGCTTTTTCCACTGTCCCTCATTGCTCCTGCTGATACTCCTAAGATACTCCTCCGTCTCCTAAGATGGAAAAATTATAAGGCGTGTTTGTTTATGTTTCTATGACTTTCCATTTTTACTGGGTCGGGTAGTTGGCCCTCCGCAAACTGGCACTTTTCGAGTGACCAGACCTATGCACCTTTAGTCGCCTCTTACGACACGCAGTGTCACGGCAGGTGTATTCTTTGCTTCCCCATAGTAAAACTATGGGACCCCCCACCTACAGGGATGGGTGGAAGTCATACAATTATTATTTCATGAGAGTGGGATCCAGTCCCTAACCCGGAAGGGTTCCCTCGCACCAACTGACCAACCATTTTTTCTCGTAATTATTTGTTTTTCCTTTTACCAATTTTGGCCTGGTTAAAATTAAATTGTCGCTTCACTTGGTGTGTGAATCTCATTCCCTTTTTTTTGTGTTTAAGTTTAGGCTCAGAAAGGCCAAATTTTATAAATACATGAAAGGCCGCGCAACATAGATAAAGTCAGAAGCGGGGGGGGCACCAATGAAGTGGCGGGCACCTTGAAGAAGAAGAAAACTGATGTGGGAACTCGTGTGAATCGCGCATGTGCATCGCAAATTATTTCCCTGGTCTCCTTGCATGGTTGTTCAACTTGTCAGAAAACCGCTCTTTTATTTGCTCCATGCCAGCGGTCAATGCCACCCATCTGTTGGTCATTAAATCAGCAGTCAGCCGTGGTCACTACCGCCTGCCCACATAATGCAATTCCTCCAGAGTATGGTATCTTTCCCACCCTGATATTTCCAGATCTAAAAATGCTATATCACCACACATTTCCCCCCCCCCCTTTTTAAAGCTCAACTTTCCCCCCTAAAAGGCAATATAACTTTGGTCGATCTCAGTTCACAATCTTGACTTTATTGGACTACGTTCTCCTAGACGTGTTTCTATCGTATCAGATTCTATTTTCAGTGTTATTTGAATTTAAACGTGAATAACTTAGTAAACTGACCTATGGTTTCAACTCTTTTTGCAAATCTAGGGTGATATGTTTTAATCAAGAGTTGTCACATGTGACAACTGGACTTGAGAAACCGGGGCCAGATTGCGAAAAGCCGTGAATCTCCATTCAAGACTCAATATCGTTGCTTTTGGGAACGACGCAATTGAGAGATGAAGCTAAGTGAGTTTGAAACTTTATTCAATGTCTTACCCAATATTTTTACATTGTCAACATCGCGTCGCAACTGTCATGTTCGAATTTAATTAAATAAATCATGACCCTCTATCAATGTTTAAACATGTATCCACTTTTCTTTCTTCTTCATCTCGTATTTCTTTATCTTTAATCTTAATTAGTTGCATGATTGCTCTAAGATATGTGTGAGATGATGCTTATTAAAAGACCACGGTTTGATGCACAGTTAGGGTTGTAGTTTGGGCTCAGTCGCAGGTTAAACAAAGCCTAAAATTGCTGCAATAACATTTTCATCACGAATCGGTCAGTCGGGTAAAATTCCCCGCGCTGACCTCTTGACCTGTTGGTGATTGCTGGTTCGAGTTGCGCTGAGCGTCGGGGCGCTGCGGGGGTGCCGGTAGAACTAAAGTACTGCCCGTGAACAGCCGTGCCTAGCCTAGTTGTCTAAGGAGACCAGGATCCTGGTATCCCTAGCCTCTTCCAAAATATATGTAATTTTGGCATGGTGTTCAAACGTACTTTTATTTTTCTAACAGTTGTGTCTAAATTATGTATCCTTTTCGGCTTTTTAAAAACTTTTATAATTCGAATTTTGACAAAATATCTCTTGAGACACCACAGATTAGAAACTACAATTTTTTTTTAAATGGTCAAAATTTAGGGCTTTGAACATAAAATTTGAATAGTTTGCCAACCAACCATAAGCAAATTATATCCCTGAAAGCAGCATCCCAAATTGCCTGTGGGCCTGACAGACTAAAATTTGCCTGCTGCCGACATGGAATTGACCCTGGCACAGAATGACTTATGAATGTGGCTTTAAATCCCTCTAGTCTACCATAATAATTTCTTCCTTTTAATGGCTAGGTATAACCCAGTCTTACTGCAGCTTTACTTTTGGTGACTTATTAGTAAATATATGTGAGGTGTGCTGCCAAAATGTTACTTCTCGGATTTCCCCCCCCCCCATGGGCATAGAAATGTCAAATTTTTAGACTGAGTTTGTATATTAGCCTGAATTTAATGATTGATGACATATTTTATTAAACTTTTTAAAAAAAGGAGTCAGTTTAAAATTGACAAATTTGTCCTCATGTCGATAGTGGGCCAATATCTCATTTCCTGGATGGCCAGAAGTAACTCATTTTGTCAGCACACCTCATGCTATGTTTGTTGTCTTTATTAATTTTGTTGTTGTTGTTGTGCCTTTGTATTTTCCACGTATTGATAAATCAATAGGTTAATTGTTCTTATCCGGCCTACACTTGGCATTTCCCTCGGTGATTGGGCCCAGTTTGAAGTTTGCGGACCCCCTAGTCTAAGGGCTTTACTTTTGTAGTGCCCCGGCAAAAGCTGTAGGTTCAGGACAGCAGAAATTTCATGATTCTCGATGACTCTAGTCCGGATAGAGTGCTTATGAAACGTGCTTTTGTTTTGTTAGAGGACTTTATCTCTAAGGGACCTTAGTATTACTGTACTATTCGTACATGTGGTTAAAGGGTGTCTCTAGCAGATCTTGCTTCTTTTTTTTTTTTTTTTTTCCTCTTCTGTTGTTTGTTTGTCTTGTCTTGTTGTTTCTGTCCGTCTTACTTTTTCTCTTCTGCTAAATGAATGCTACTGTGTCGATGTGCTTCTCTTTTTCCAAACTCTTACAAACAACTAAACAAATACTAAAAACAAACAACTAAACAAATACTAAAAACAAACAACTAAACAAATACTAAAAACAAACAACTAAACAAATACTAAAAACAAACAACTAAACAAATACTAAAAACAAACAACTAAACAAATACTAAAAACAAACAACTAAACAAATACTAAAAACAAACAACTAAATAAATACAAAAGGTGCTAATTATTATGACAGATGATTTATAAATGTTTATTAAATATATGTTCTCATTTGTGTAAAGATTTATGTGGTTGGTTGGCGGATGCTCTGGTGTGGTTTGCTCCTTCTTTCCCATCCACCATCAATCATCTTTGTCTCCGCTCCTTTTTTGTGTTTGTTACTTTCATGTAATACCTCTAATCTTTGGCACTTATACAGCCTCATTGTGTTGCGTTTGTCGTCAATCTCTCCCTAAAATAAAACAAAATCTAATCTTTGGCATTTGTATTTCCCAACTGTGTTGCTAGTGCTAGGGCAGTGAAACTTACTTTTTTTTAAACCCTAAAAATGTATGTCTCTGGATCTTGAGATGAGCAATTGCTGGATCCTCATGGTTGTTTGTGACTTATTACTACTATTCTATTGTCCTGTGAACTTTTTTAAATAAGGAGGTTCTGTCGGATGGTATTGATGACTGAAGTTGTAAAATTTACAAAGTTCATATAATCATATATAATATATAATAATTTTACTTTTTTTTGTGAGGGCGCTTGCATGTGTCAGTGATGTGTCCAAATTTCTGATTATTTTATGTTTTCAGGAGTTGATTGATGTATGGGTTTGGAAATGATTCTCTTGTGAACATGTGTACATTAATAAATAAAAAGATTTCCTATATATTTTAGTGTGAAGTGTTTCTTTTCAGTCTTGTGTCTGTTCAATGTAGCGATTATTTGTGCAGTGTTACTGTTGTTACATGGGCCTGAATATGGGAGATTTAAGAGATTTCAGAATGTTAATGACAATGACAGTCTTTATGCATCTCACAGGAAGAAATTTGTCTTGGTCGTTTACAATGGCAGTGGAAAGTTACAAAGGTTAGATGCACTCATGCATACGCACAACAAGACAGGACATTAGTAAATACATGTTTTACCAGCTGAAACAACCCGCTTTCTCTCTCTCTCTCTCTCTCTCTCTCTCTCTCTCTCTCTCTCTCTCTCTCTCTCTCTCTCTCTCCCTCCCTTTCTTTCACTCTCTCTCTCTCTCTCTCTTTCTCTCTCTCTCTCTCTCTCTCTCTCTCTCTCTCTCTCTCTCTCTCTCTCCCTCCCTTTCTTTCACTCTCTCTCTCTCTCTCTCTTTCTCTCTCTCTCTTTCTCTCTCTCTCTCTCTCTCTCTCTCTCTCTCTCTCTCTCTCTCTCTCTCTCATTTGTAGCAGTGCCACTGACTGAAGTGTCTTTAGGCCATTCCCAAAGGAGAACAATTTCTCGTTCAAGCATAGTAGAATTGTAAATGGGCTGACTCATGTCACGCTCATAACTGTGCCTGATCTACAACAGGGAACTGCTGCTTTTCCTTTCCTGATCCTTACTATTGTCGTTTTCCTCTACTTCTTTTGTATGTTTGTCACTTTCTTGTGACCTGCTTTTTTGGGGTGCCTTGATAGTCCAAGCAGACCGTGTGCTGTTGAAGCTAGAGAGGTGAGCTGTCTAAGTCTGATTCCCTGTAAAGACTTCTCTGTTGACACCCACCCCTTGGCGCTCATATGACCTTGTGCAGTTGCGAGCGCTGTAAAACCCTCTACTATACTATACCATACTAACCTCATTGCAGTTGGTACGAATGAATTTCTATAAGGCTGAAGATAAAAAAAGAAGCCAACCCAGGTACCAGTTTGGGGGACAGAAACACTGAATAAAAAAGAAGGATCAGCGTCTTTGGTATAGTGGTCAGGCGCTTCGCCTTCTCATGAAAAAGAAAAGTAAAGAGTTCGATTCCTGTATGGGGCGTTGTTTTGATTGAGCATGTCTGCTGGATGCTGTATCTCTCTCTTTACCCGAGGGTGGCCCTGACAAGCTGGGTGGAAGCCTGCCTCTTAAATGATTTAAATTGTGTTAAAGGGGGCATAAAAGGTTTTCCACTTATATTTATATATCAAAAGAGAAAGAAAGAAAAAAAACAACACTTTTATTGATATAATGTGTAGGGAAATTTGGGTGTGATAACATGCACTGCGTTTACATACCATTTGGTAGGTCCTACTTCTTCCCTTTCTCGCTGTTGTTTCTGTCTTTCTTTCTTGCTTGTTCTTAGCGCTAAATGATATGGTCAAAATTGTGTTGAAGAATGCTCTTCTTTAAATTTATATTTTGATGTAGGTATTCTTTACCGACCCATCAACACAATGTTGATCATTAAGCAGGCGAGTTTCGACTTTGCCCATTTAAACTGCCACATTAGCGTGCGACTGACGTCTGCGGTGTAGGGGTTACATGCTTCACTATAGCACACAGAAGACCCCCTGGCTTCAATTCTGGTGTGGGGTCAATTTTTATTGAGTATCTCGTTCTTTTTGCTGCGACATTGCGTCCCTCTCAGCCCGAGTTGCCCCCTTTAGGCAGAGCCTACCTCCTAAATGGTCTAAATTATTCTGGTGGGGGGAGGGGGTGGTGGCTTGAAACACCTACACATGGAGATGGCTAGGCGCTTCTGTTCTATTGCTTGCTCAATTTCCGATTGGAAACGTTATTTATCTGTAAATCACAGTTTTTGTTGGGGGGTTTTCTGATGGGATTCTGACACCCATTCAGCTCGGACTGGTCCTGACAAACATGGTTGAAAATGATCACCATCTATAACCTCTCTTTTTTCACAAGTTTTGGGGGTGGGGGGGGGGGGGGGGGGGCAGGGGAGACATAACATCGAATCGGCCCATCGATCAGACTAGTTTCTTAGAACAAGGGTTGCCAAACTAAAGCCCAGGAGTCAGATCCAGACCGCGAGGTCGGTTCTTTTGCCCCCTGCCAAGCCCCCAGGCAGGGAAAAAACAAAACTTGTGAAATCAATACATGCACAATGTCATTGAATGAGGCTAACTGATGCATGGACATTGGAAAACTATTCTCTTGGTTGGATGCAGCAATTATAAGGCAAATATTACTGGTATTTTGAAAGCTAAATGCCAGTTTCACCAATTCCATTCGTTCTTTATCTTTTCTTTTTTTTGGTTTTTTTTTTGCTATGCCGTTTTGTTTTTCGTTTTTCGTTGGTTTTTTCTTCTTTTTGTTTTGCTTTAGTTGTTCGGTTTTTAGTTTTTGTTCTTTTCTTTTCTTTTCTTTTCTTTTCTTTTTTTGTTGTTGTTGCTTGCTTGGTTTGTGAGATTCAGATATGCGTGCGCTAGATGTGATATAACCACTAGTATTATTTGCCTTCGCTGCATATGGTCCGTCTCAGCCCTTCATAAACCAAAATGGTACCTAGCACATCATAAATAAAAATGAGACACATTGACGCTGGGCCGAACACTTTGAAAGAGTTCTAAACCGACCACCGAGAATCAATTCTGATTCAAGTGAATCCCTCCACCAAATTCAAGCTAACACCTCCTTCAATTGTCCCCCAACAAGCACTGAAACTGAAATCTAAATCCTTCTAGATCTAGAAAGCAGCAGTCACAGCGGGCAGCAAATCATATTATGAGGCTTCATGAATAAGAAATGCAGAAACCAAGAGAGATATGCAGATTGACACAAGATCATCAAAGATCACAACACACAATTGAATAGCTCAATTATATATTTTCTATAAGTTTGACTTGAGATTGTTATGATTTGATTCACTCAATGAGATGTTGATTCGTTACTTTTAATACTTTCTACAATAATATTATAATGGTTACCGTATTGTGTAGAGGACTGAAACAAATTTTGCTTATATCTCTACAATCGAGTAAATAATTTAAAATGTCTTCTCTTTTCCTTTGACTAGGAAATGTAGAGCCAGGGTAAGACCATATAG
>NW_004797685.1:400107-404099 GCF_000002075.1 Aplysia californica
CACCGGCCCCCGCGGCGAGCGAGTCGGCTCTATACTGTAGTGTACCCTGCGTGCAGGGTCACATGCCTTCTGAGTCTCGCGGAAGGATTGATGTAAAATGATTCCAAGTTAATTACTTGATTTTAATAGAAAATAAACTGATCTTTTAATTAATACCTTTTATAAGCCGGTACTTTACATAGTTTGTGTAAAAAGTGATCTTTAAACATTTTGACGCTATTTTTAAAAGCTTTCTATAAAGACGCCAAAGGCTAAACTTATATCATGGGAAAGCCCGTTAAAAGCTCTACAGTTCTTTGCCAATGAAAAGACGGTATTTAATTATCCCTCGTTCCGCGAAGCATTTGAATGCAAGCGTGTCAATTTTTCAACTGGCCGACCTCGCATTCCGACCGCGAGGGGCTTCGCTTTCGTCGGCGATTCTCCAGCTCCTAATAATCGGACATATAAACAACTTACACCATTGTAACGAGGAAAAGCTGAACTTTTACCAGGTGTACGGTATTTGGTGTTTTATAGCGAAAGAGCAAAGAAACAGCGATCGGAATTAACCCGATTTTACCGATACCACGCAGTCGGAAGGCCGCGAGTGCCCGCGAGGCCGTGTTTACGCTACCTATTCATATAAAAGGTCCAAACCATTTCAGATTATTTTCGGCCCTATTTTAACGTTTTTTAGTGTGCTGAGAACTATCTTGGCACTAGACTAGAAACTGTTATAAAAGCAATTATTTTTTGTGAATTTAGCATCACCCACCCCCCTTTTGGCAGGGGGGGGGAGTTCCCCCATGCGCACACCCCTCCCCCCTCTTTTTAACCCGACTTCCGTTTTTGTTTCCGATTGTGTAAATAATGTATAAATTAAATGTATGGAGTTAGGCAGGGACCACTTCTCCCTAAGTCTGCCCGGACTTGATGGTTGAGGTTTTGTGACATTATCAGATCTATGATGATATTATGTCATGATCATATCACGCTTATCATTTATTGTTGGTGTGGCTCAATGGCTTTATTGTGTGTAAATTATGACTGTGTCTATTTAGGCATGTGTCTGTTTAAAAGCTCTCGTATCGTTTACACTAGATTTCTAGAGATATATTCGGACATGGGTGTCTTTGTACCCTAGCATGAATGCGAGTTCTGTGCATTGTGGGTCTTTTTCTTTTTGAGATTGACATGCTTCTCTTTCTTTTTGGACCAATGCATCTTTGCAGTTTGCATGAAATTGCATTCCATTTGACTTTTTAGGCCTATAGAATGATGAAAACCAATCGTGATTGTTTCGTTTCTTGGCGTAAATCGACACGCAATACATGTTTGTAAAGAGGGAACATTTTTCTTTAGAAGGATCGTGTCCGTGTCCAAATAGACACTGAAATTATGTAGGCCTACAAATGGCAGTGCCTAGGAACAAAAAAAGCTTCCGGGCTGCAGGGATCAGTTTTCGTTTTGGCTATTCATCAGTCATCAGGTCCTAGCCTGCATTCCTACCCCTAAACGGAAACTCCTTCACTCTTATCCATACCTCAGCCAGAGCTCAGGGGGTTCTCCATCTACATCACAGTTGATTTTTATCAACCTAGATCATGATTAGAATCATCCCTTACTTGACAGGCAGCCACGTGCTGTTTTTGGTGGAACTCTTGTGTCCTCCCTGAGTCTACCAGAGTCTCTAGAAGAGTCTTCAAGTTTTGAGTAGGAATGGCGACGTAAAGAGCTTATAAAAATTTTTAATGTGCTGAAGTTCCACACAGGACCACAGAGAATTTTTGCTTTTACCTTAGAACACTAGATGCTCAATCCTACAGTAGCTACCCCAGGATCAGTGCATTATATTAGACAATCACAGTGTGAGAAAAAAAAAACCCAGACGCTGTTGGGGATTAATCTTTGAACTTCTAGGTTGAAAGGTGAACATCATGTATTTTGAACTACATACCGAATGCATCTCTTTTACTTCACTTTCTTAGGTTTTAATTTCTTTTCTTTTCTTTTTTTTTTTTTCATGGAGGGGATGGGGGAAACAGGAAGGGGAAAAAAGACACATTTTATTTTATTTATATTTTCTTTCCAGCTGGGGCAGTATTGCTTTCAAAAGCAAATACGTTATTTTTTCTAATGGCGACAGAATACTAACTGCACGCATGTTTTGAAAACCTTTAGGCAATATGCGTTTGTAAAATTTGTGTGAGAAGCGGGAAGTGCTGTGAACAATCCCATTTTCCCTGGACGGAGATTTATAGCAAGCTATATATATAGATTTCTATATATTTATGAAGAAAACTTTGTAAATTACACAAATTGTTGTGGAAAATAATGACTATATTAAGACAATTTGATTGCAAAGTATAGGGGACATTGATTCATCCGTTAAAGAGACATTTGATTTTTTGTTTGCCTTATTTATTTATTTATTTATTGTTTGTTTGTAGTTGTTTTATTTATTTTTTTAGGGGGGGGGGTTGTTGGTGGGTGAGTTTTTGTTGTATTTTATTTTTATTTTCATTTTATTTAGTTCAATTATTTTTTGCTGTATTCTTTTCTTTTTTGGGGGCGGGGGGTGTTATCTTAGGGGGCGGGTGATTTTATTCAAAAACAACTTTGCTGACAACTGGGACCTGTCTCCAAGCACACACACACATATTTTTACGTGGTGGAATCAGGCGCTCGTCAATTTTTGGGCTTGTGAAAGTATTGGTATCATCTTAAAGCCTGTTTATTTGCCTTGCTTTTAGTGAAGAAAAAAAATCCATCTTTGTTGAACAGAAGAGATATTTGCGATTGAAGAAGGTCAGGGTCGTCTAGTTTCAGATGTAAAATTAGAGACAAAATGGCAGCCAAAGCTTAGTAATTTCCACAGCTTGAGAGGCCTTTAATCAATTTTTTTCAGTAAAATTCACGCAAAAATGTGTTTTTATAGGTATATACAAGATATTGAGCCAAAATATTTTTAAAAAAAAGAAAATTAGAAAAAAATTACTCAACAGCCTGAAAAAACACCAATTTCTTTGCTTTCTTTATTTTGACGAGCGCCTGATTTCACCACGATGCCTCACATATATAGAGGGCGGGCTTCCAACCCTGCCTGTCTGGGCGAACACAGGCTGAGAGGGGTACAACATACCCGGAGAAAGACCGAGAAACTCGACTACGGTTCTCCCAATTCGGGAAAAGAACTCGGGTCTCCTGCATGCGACAGCAAAGTCGCTACCTCAGAATTACAAACTTCTATCTGACATTTCGGGTCGTTTTGCTAAGACAATGAGGGTCAGAAACCAATAAAGGTTCTATCTGCTCTATCATCAAAATCGTAAGATCATTCGGAGTCGTTATCAAGATATTCAGGATAGAATTGCTTTCGAAAAAGCTTGACGTGGTGTGAAACTCAAAGTGTTTTACTCCAGATTTCTCAAAAGTAGAAAGATCTACTGGGCAGAAAGAAGTTTGTAGTTCAGAAGTAGCGAAATGTTGTCGGGGACTGTGTGAACGGCTACTTAGAACAGTTTCATTGTTTAATCCTATCCGTACGCCCTGGGGGTCATTTGGTACCCTCGGGGGTTGTATTCTTCACATTTTAGAATACTTCTGGTGCGAAAATCTCTTTGAAACTTTCAGAATTTCTCAAAAAATGTATTTTGACAGATTGCTATGCAAAGCGTACGGATCTGATTAACGTGGAAATGTCCTCTTTGGAAAGTTCCCCACGTCGTATGGATACGACAGTAAAACACGACGTACGGATAGGGTTAATTCAGGCAGGAGCTCACAAAATTGACGTTACAATATTTGGTCGCTTTTGAGCACAAGGGAGCTATCCCGAAAAATGCTGTTTTGAGAAATATTGAAGGTAACGTTTTTGGACCCTTTAAAAGACAAGGAGAGGTTTTTTTATATAACCAAACAAATATAAACACCAACGAAACCAAACTTCTCCTATAGGTAGGGCAATGCCCACTTTTGGCGTAGGTAATGATTTCTGGACCCCTCACCCC
>NW_004797685.1:404199-413688 GCF_000002075.1 Aplysia californica
AGGGGGGGGGGGGTTGATCATTTTCTGTGTAGCTTGTTTTAACTTTACAAATGCTGTGTCTGTCTGTCAGTTGTAGCCAAGAAACGATGAAGGACAAGGATAAACCCAAAACCAAGAGCAGTGCTGTAAAGAGAAAAGCCAAAGATGTGGACTTTCAGTACACATGTGAGTGGATGGATTGCTCCCATAAGGAAGACAGCATGAACCTTTTCAACCATCATGTGAGTCAGCATCGGCTGGCATATTTCCAGCAGATTGTACGTGACTCAGGCGCTGACTCAGCCACTGGTACGTTGTGTGCATATATATACTCAAAATTAGTTATAAAATTAATTGGGAGTATGAATGTTCCATCAATGTTGATTTCAACAGATACTACTGCTAGTAGTGAAAATGTTCTCTTAGCTGTCTTTCTCCATACACACTCAATCAATTCATACATGCTTGACTTCATTCTGCTCCCTTGCCCTTCACTCTACAGAACTAACCTCTCTCCCAAATCAATTTTCCGCTGCTCACATAGTTTTCTTCTTCAAGTGTCAGGTCTAAAACGGACATCATTGATCATGGTTTACCACTCATTTCACTGCTTGCATGCCCTACAAAAAATTTAAAAAATCCTAGTCTTTTTTTGCCCTCTTCACCCACCTGTTCAAGTTCTTTATGTGAGATATTCTTGATCTGCTTCTTTTGCCTTCCAGTTTTTCACTGAAAGTAAGGTGTTGAAGGCCTGTATATTGATTCAAGAAAGAGTCTCTTCTTAATTGTTGTTATTAATGACTATACCGTGCTTATTTCTTTTAGCACATGCATCTTGGGATCTATTTTTTTTTTTTTCCACCTAAATCTCCCACACCTTTCCCCCAAATTCTCCCCATCATAGCAATTGCAGCAAATCTGCGCTTATCACTACATGGCTGTGGACTGAAGAACAAGAGCCCAGCTATTGCTGGATTGATAAAATAAGAGCAACAATTATGATTATTGTAATCTGTATTGGTATATTCCAGGAGGAAAGCAGGACGACGTGTAAAGAAAAAACATGCGGCAAAGACCGTCCCCGATTCAAATTGTTGTGTTTTCTACAACAATAATACTAGCTTATCTCCATAAATCCACACAAAGTAGACAGGACATCAAGTTGCACGTTTTATTTTTGATTTCAACCTGGTGGACATTGTCAACATGCCAGATACTTGTAGGCAACTGCAAACTTATTTGCCAAATGGTAATTTGGTTTTAACCTAAACCAACGCACCAAATCTCATTCATACACAACATGTACTACATTACAACATTCCCCTCCCCCTCCTCCGCATTCTATCTTGTTCTCAGGAGATTTCAGCTTCTACTGTCACTGGCGAGACTGTGGTGCCCAGGTGGAGGGCAAGTTGGCTGAGTTCTCGCGACACCTCTTTTACCACACGTTCCATCAGTACCTCAAGTTTCTCGGACAGCACATACAGGAAGTGGAGGCTCTGGAGCCGTGCTGCCTGGACAGCTCGTCACGTAACCTCATCCCGGAGCTGCCCGAGAGACTCCTGTGCCGATGGGACGACTGTACCGTGAGTCTCACCACCCACGTGGATGGTGGAATTCCTAGCTTGATTTTTATTGAGTTCTGCATTGTCTGTACTGTTATGTGCTGTACTATTTTATTTCGATTGATTATTTCTCAAAGCATTGCTCAGCTTTGTTGTTGGGGCTTTTAGTTTTGAAAGGGAAGACAAATGTAGGGATCCAGTTTTTCTCATATTTTTTTCTGTGTGATTTCTGTGTATTTTTACTGAAATCAGCTTTCAAATCAGATTTCTGTATAGCCTACCCCTTTTTCACATTTCCATTACTGAACAGTTATTGTTTTCTGTATATTATTTTGTTTTCTGTTGTACTCCATACTCATTGTGTGTATTCACTATCTTTTTACTTGCAAATGCAACTTTTTAAATTTTCAGTTATTTTCACAAAATCCCAGTGGCATCCTTGAAAACATTCCAGAGGCTTATTATTTTAAAATAAATTGTTTTGATATAATATGTGACACGTTGTGGTTGAATCAGGCGCTCATCAATTTTTTTAGATATGGAGTTATTGGTATCATCTTAAAGCCTGTTCATTTGCCTCGGTTTTGATGAAAATAATATCCATTTATCTGGGATACTAGTCGAGATATTGGTGATTGAATGAGGTAGGGGTAGCCTGGTTTCAGAGGTAAAATTAGTGAGAAAATGGCCGCCAAAGTTTGTTATTTCCTTAGCTTAGATTGCGTAGACACTTAAAAATTACAACATTCATGCCTTTAATCAACGTTTTTCTGTAAAATCCACACAGAAATGTGTTCTTTAATGGGCATTAAGGTGTAGAGCCAAAATACAAAAATAAAATAAAAATTCCCCAGCTTGCAAAAAAATGCCAGTTTCTTTACTTTCATTATTTTGATGAGCGCCTGATTTCACCACGCTGCCTCACATATGAGTTCAAGCATGTAATGTTGTAATGTTCCTCTCCTGACTTGAATTTTTAGGATTACTTATGTAGCACTCATGTCCCTGACCAACCCCAGAGGCGTCACTTATGTTTAAGCAGAGACTGCAAAAGATCAGATCGATATGGAGTGCTTATTTGGGCTGTATGTGGCTCAAATAAGCTACCCTCTCCACCATCCCCCATCAACCCCACCTTATCTGGGCTGCCCATTCTTTTAATCTCTAAAATTGAAGAGTTTGTTTCACATTCCATACCTCTTTTATCCAGGCATCCTTGTCGTTCAATTTAATTTTATCTCTGTGCTCGGCGACAGTATATCAATCGTTTTATAAATTGCAGACTAATTCATTAGAATAGGTATTCTGAAAAAAGAAAAGATTGGCAGTATCTGGTTTTGGCCTTAAGAGTGCTGGAATATTGCCAATAACTTTACATGAGTGTTACGGGTAGTAAAGGTGTTGGAAGTTAGGATTATAGTAATCGTTGGGCTGGGGCTAAAACCGGATTATTTCACAAAAGACTTTAGAACGCCTGTGAATTTCAGTGAAATGGATACCTAATCCTTTTGGATCTATGTGATTTTGGAGGGGGGGGGGGAGGATGTCTAGATTTATCTGATTTGTTGAGACTTCGTTTGACTCCTGTCACTGCATGCATTTAGCATTCTTTAGGCCAGGCTTAGATTCTACTGGATCTTTCTCTTTTAGTTTCACATAGGTTTTTTCGTTGTTACTTTTTATTTATTTGTTTTGTTTTGTTTACATGCTTAGCAACAGTATTCCAGTGTATGAATTAAACAGATCAAAGAAACCCTGTGAATTTCTGTTTAAATTGTTAGAGCCTTCATAATTCTAGAACACGACTCATTGGATCTAAATTCTATGTGATCTGTTGAGGCTTTCGTTCAATTCACTTTGATGCATTTGGCATTCCGTTGGTCTAGAATAGTGGGAAGGGGGGTGGTTTCAATGGGGACGGATAATCTGTGACGCCTGGTATAACAGTGGACTTGTGTCTTCCAGATGGAGTATGAGAACCCATACATCTTCTACTCCCACGTGTCGCATCACTGCGAGGATTTTCCCAAGGGCAACAACCCCAAGGTCGTCATCCGCTGCAAGTGGGAAGGTGAGCGTGTTTTTTCCCAAGTTCCCTTCTTCTTTTTCTTCTAACTGGCCTTAGACAGCAAAAGATCTTGTCAGGATATCAGTGTGTTAGTGCCTTTAAAATGGCAGTGTACACTGTATGCTTCCCAGAAAGTTGAGATTGTTTACGAATGCTATCGAGACTACTGGTGTATTAATATAGGTTGTAAAGTGCGTAGAGTTTGCTGTTGAGCGGGAATTTGTGGTATATAAATGCTATCGATTTTTATTATTATTATTAATACAGTTGAACCTGCTCTATCATAGCTGTAAAAGCTAGTTAGTAACCTGTTCAAAAGAATCCCCGCCCCCCCCCCCCCCCCCCTGGATTTTTTTCTCAATCATTATAATGACACTGTCCGAGAGGAAGAGCATCAGTTGAAGATAACAAATTGTCTCCTCGACAATAGCTGGTCGTATAGTACAAATTTGACTGAATTGGAACATTTTCAGAACATACATTTTGGCTGCCAGAAGAGTTGTTTCAAAGTCATTAAAGGAACACAACCGTGGTTTTAGATAATTTTGTTATGTTTGAGTTGTGTCCCCTGTCTTGCAATTCTGGTTTTATTTCAAAATTTATAGCAATTTCTAGTAGATCTTGCCCCCCTGCTTCCATGCATTCTGAAGTGTTTAGCTTACATTCAAGTAAAACGATGGGCACAAGCTGGTTAAGTGCAAGAACTAAGAAAGTATGATTTTGACATGTAGTTTTGGGACTTGATGCTCTTTGTAAAGCCTTTATCTAGTTTCACTTAACCAGTACTTTATCAAGTTTTACTTCATCAGTATTTTATCTAGTTTCACTTCATCAGTACTTTATCTACTTTCACGTAACCAGTACTTTATCTAGTTTCACTTAACCAGTACTTTATCTAGTTTCACTTAACCAGTACTTTATCTAGTTGAACTACTTCATCAGTACTTTATCTCGTTTCACTTAACCAGTACTTTATCTAGTTTCACTTCATCAGTACTTTATCTCGTTTCACTTCATCAGTACTTTATCTCGTTTCACTTAACCAGTACTTTATCTAGTTTCACTTTCAGTACTTTATCTAGTTCCCTTCATTAGTACTTTATCTAGTTTCACTTAACCAGTACTTTATCTAGTTTCACTTCATCAGTACTTTATCTAGTTTCACTTCATCAGTACTTTATCTAGTTTCACTTCATCAGTACTAGTTTCACTTCATCAGTACTTTATCTAGTTTCCCTTCATCAGTACTTTACCAGTAACAGTGATGGCCACTGTTCTTTGACACACTGGTGTTTTCCTATATTTCTGACCAGTCCATAGTGGTCCCTGTCCAGAATAGTCAAGTTCAGGTATTTTCGTGACAAGCTGGCCTCAAAACCTGATCATAGTCACATATAGTGGTCACTTGCTACAAAAGTTTTCAGCCAGCCTGTTCTCAGACAGGGTGTGTATGTTCACCCAATGCAATAAAACTCTTATGATATGGAGCAATTTTGATTGAAATGAAATTGAAAGAGATAGAGATTTCAGATTTCAAACCCTCTTTTAAGTCTAGGAAGTGTCCACAGCAACTACTTGTCATTATCGGTCACTTTTCTCTGTGATCTTGAGAGACCATTATGGAGAGATTTTACAGTGTCTTTAAAGCAGGTTATCGCTGGTCACCACGGTATCAATACGTATAGATCAGTGCTTGTCATCCTCTGAAAATCAAGAGAGGACGATGAGAATGTTCAGTGAAACTCCCCCAGACCCCATCAGATCACAGAGTGTATGAAGTATTACTGCCAATGCAGTCTCTTATAAATCCAAATAGATTTATTTTGACATTAAAGTGTTAGAGAAATGTATAAACTACTACCTATTTCACTTTGGCACAGTTGAAGCCATTCTACAAATATTTTGCATGTATCCTATTACCAGTTTCACGAGGTCTGGAAAAAAAATCCGTCTAAAGGTGGAAAATAATTCAGGAGTTGAAGAGTTAAAGCCTGCACCCACTTTTGCCTTCATTAAGAGGCTGACATTTTCATATGGCCCACTCACATGTATTTCCAAACGGGACATCAAATAACACCTATCACTACCCAAGTGATCCCTACCACTCATCAAAATTACCAAATCTTCCTCTCGTGGGCTATATCGCCCTCCAGAAAAGCAAGCACTGCTATAGATAGTGACCAGCTGACCGTTGTCTCTATCTCTCCTACTGTACTTGTTGCAGGTTGCCAGGCAAATGCTAAGTCCTGGTTCAAGATGAAGGAACATCTGCGCTCCCACACCCAGGCCAAGGTCGTGGCCTGTCCCACGTGCGGAAGTTTGTTCGCCAACAACACAAAGTTTGTGGATCATTTACAGCGACAGAGGCTGGTTGTTAATGGTGAGTGTTCAAATCCCATCTTTCTAACCATTTTTTGTCTAAGCTTTTATAGTACCACCACTTGCTTAATCAGTATGTATGAAGAAGTTCAAAGCTCTATTAATGTGAGTGAGGTGTGAAATTCGTTGACCATCTTGGCATCTGGGGAGTTAGAAGGGGGACGGGGGAAAGTTTTCTGTCATTGGATCGACAGTCTTGTCTCTTGTAGGGCTTTCATCATCAACAAAAACAAAACTTTGTGATTGGAAAATTCAGTTTGTCCTTTTTCTTATGATCACTCGTCTGAGACAATCACCTGTGAATGCAAACACTTACCTGACCTATACTATAACTATCCTGATGAATAATGCTGTTTCCACCGTGTTGCTTTGTTTGTTTGTTTTTCTATCTGTTATTTCAGCTCTTTCACTGTAATTGGTTTTCTAAACCGTTATTATTCTCCTTTCTGTTGAACCCCATATCAGTTGTGTCTACAATCTGTTTTTTTGTTTGCCAATGCAATGTCATATATTTTAAGTTATTTTCACAAAATCTCAGTGACATTCGTGTTTTCAGGATCTGGGTTGAAATACATAGAGATAGAATGACAAGAGAAATCCAAGTGAAGTGTTGTATGCATCGACTAGTTTGAACATTCACAAAGTTTTGTACAAATTTTGAGAATTTATCTACCATACAATTTAACCTCTTTATACTGCCACTCTCACTTGCTGCCACATTCTGGCAATGCACCAAAAAAAAAAGGCTTCTCTATAAATATACTATTTGCCCCACTGTCCTCGCCGCCCACCAACTGCCGAGTTACTCGGCCCTTACAAAAGTAATGATAACAGATAGCATTTGTATTGTGCAAATTCCCACTCAACATCAAGCTCTATGCGCTTTACAATCTATTTTTTTTTACCCCAGCAGACCTGATAGCATTCTGAAACAATCACAACTTCCTAGGAAGCTTACAGTACAGTAATGTAAATTTGCCCTGCAACACTGTCAGAGGTACACACTTCGCACTGCACACAGCACCCATCTGTTAGCTGCGCAGCGAAGTCTTGCTTTCTTCCACTCATGATTCTGTAAGCTAGTGATCATCATATGCAGAAAGGCTGAAAACCATCTAAAGTTTTGGACGAGAGGAAAATAACTCATTATAATATTGTTCTTCATTTTGTCATGGCGAATAATTTCTCTTGACGTTGTGCAGACTGTTCTATTTACCAGATGACAGCATTAGCATTATTGAAACCATGTTATACTGCCAGCCTGGTTATATCACCAACTTCATAGTTCATGCTCCTTCCAAAGTTGGCAGTATTAAAGAGTTTTTCTGCATTTTTCAACCATAAAAAAGTATGCTTTGGGGTGTTTTACATTCCCAATAGAATGGTTAAAGGTTAAAGGAAAATGCTCTTTCAATGTTTTTGTCTTAGCTGGTATTTCTGATAATCCAACTTGGGTTTGGCTTCTGTGTTTTGGGTCAATAAATTGTTGCCTGTAAAGGATTGTATACCGTTAACATTTTCTGTTATATCCTGAGACTAAGATATAGCCTGTTGAAATAACTATGTTACGATGATCGGTGGAAGGTTGGAGGGCACCTTTGGTGGCTGCTACATTTTCACTTCCTTTCCGGTTTTTTTCTTCTGTAGTCTATTTGTCCATCTGTGTCTTTCTTTCACGATGCAGTGAATGACCATTATGGTGTGAATGTGGGTCACTTTGTAAATGAACAAACAGACAAACATATGGTCAAACAAATGAACATGTAAATGAACACGTCAGGTAATAACGGAAAATAGAAGACTGAAAGCAGCACAAGTTGGAACTTCAATAGTTACTTTTATGGAATATTGCCAAATGTGACAAACTTTTCTCATTCAGAAATGGTCTCATTGGCCATAGCAGAGCCACAGCTTGAGAAATATTCTCGTCTGTTTATGCACTGGTTATCGTCAGACATTAATGGATTAACTATTACATTCTTAAAAATTCAAATCTTCAGAGGTTATCAAACTATAAGTTTGGTATTCTTTTATTTTATGTAGAGGATGAAGCGGTACATGGTACTGTTTTTGATAGTGAATGATGGGAGTTGCTTTCCTTTTTGTGAATAGAATGATAATGAAGACAAACAGGAAGAAGAAAAAGCTGGTTCAGTGTTTAAAATATTTCATTGGTTTTTCTACGTAGTGAATTTTAGGTCAGCTGATATCCATATACAGGCTACACATCAGGATACAGGTGTATTTATTTCTTTTCTTTTTTTGCCTCGTGCGTAATGCACACGTTTATCACAATTTGCCTTTGTGGTTGGACGACACTGCTGCATGGAAGATTCTACTTCTTTCCTCTTTCTCTGTTTTATCTGTCTGTCCATTCTGCCTCTTCTCAGCCCTCAGTGACTATTATTGTGTTGATGTTTCTTTCATAACTACACGCAGTTTTTTCTCTTATCTTAACACGGATCACATTTCTTTCCTGATGTTTAACAAATGAGTGTATTGCTGATTTCGTTCGTGTCCAGTGTGCACACATTTATCCTCTTTCCATCAACAAGTTTAACTCAGTGGGATTCTATGTGGGACATGTCACGGTTTTTTAGAACGCGTGAAGACGCACTGTTTTGCGGCTTGTCAAAACATGTTTTAAAAAAGCATTACTACTATGTTATTGTTATTATTACAGATTTTCGATTGTATTTTCTTTTATTTGAAACTTTAAAAGGCAAGCAAAAATGTGCATACTATAAAATAATTGTAAAAACTTGTGTTTTTGATTCATGTATATTGGTTGTTGGAGATATGCCGCAGTGTTGCCTTTTGTCTGATACTTATCGGATATGTGTATCCGCTACATCCTCACTGTAAAAAAAAAAAAAAAAGCCCGATTTCCGTGACGCGTGGGGAGAATTTTTATCAAGTATCTCGGTTTTCCTTTTAGGACATCATGTCTCTCTAAGCCCGAATTGGCTCTGACAAGCAAGGTTGAAGCATACACCTTATAAAGGTCTAAATTGCGTCGATGGGGGCATAAAAACACCTACGTTTTAAAATGAAAACCCGATCTAATTTAGAAGTATTGTTTCATTTTTTTCTGAGCTCTCACATGTAGGCCTATCTCATTTATATCATATTAATATTCAACCCGCTATGTTACATTCATGCCTTCTGGTACAAGAACTGCCATAACTGATGTCACTGAAACTTCAGTCACGCCAATGAGCCAATTTGAAAAATCGATTGAAATTTGTGTTATTAAAAAAAATAGTACACTGAATGCCAGCATCTTCATATACACGAACAGTAGTAATAGGGTCTCAGTCAACGTTAAATAGTACACGGTGCCATTTTAAGAAGCTGGTCCATGAGCTACTGTAACAGATGTCAGTGCTTCTTCCTGCTTGCCGAGGGCACTTTGGCGAGTGGTTGCAGGCTGCCAGTAGTAGGTCCTACTTCTTCTCTGTCTCTCTTCTGTTTCTATCTATCGGCCTTGCTTACACC
>NW_004797685.1:416092-419301 GCF_000002075.1 Aplysia californica
GATTGTAAGATATTCCTCACAGTGTAAGATATATCTTCGAACGTAAGGTATTCCTCCGAGTGGAAGGTATTCCTCCTAGTGTAACGTATTCCTCCGAGTGGAAGGTATTCCTCCTAGTGTAACGTATTCCTCCGAGTGGAAGGTATTCCTCTGAATGTAAGGTATTCCTCATGGTGTAAGATATTCATCTGAATGTAAGGTATTTCTCACTGTGTAAGATATTCCTCTGAATGTAAGGTATTCCTCTGAATGTAAGATACTCCTCTGAATTAAGGTATTCCTCTGAAGATAAGATATTCCTCTGAATGTATGGTATTCCTCTGAATGTAAGATATTCCTCTGAATGTAAAATATTCCCCACATTGTAAGATATATCTCCGAACGTAAAATATTCCTCGGAATGTAAGGTATTCCTCCGAGTGTGAGGTATTACTTCGAATGCAAGGTATTCTTCTGAATGTAAGTAATTTAAGATATTCCTCACAGTGTAAGATACATGTATATCTCTGAACGTAAGATATTCCTCTGAATGTAAGGTATTTCTCACAGTATAATGTAAGATGTATCCTCGAACGTAAGATATTCCTTTGAATGCAAGATATTCCTCACTGTGTAAGATATAATGTCTCCGAATGTAAAATTTTCCTAAGAATTTAAACTATTCCTCACAGTGTAAGATAATATTAATATGTGTCTCCGAACGGAAGATATTACTCAGAATGTGAGGTATTCTTCCAGGTGTGAGGTATTCCTGCAAATGTAAGATATGCTTCTGAATGTAAGGTATTCCTCACAGTGTAAGATTTGTCTCCGAACGTAAGATATTCCTCAGAATGTAAGTTTTTCCCCACAGTCGAAGATGTATCTCTGAACGTAAAATATTCCCCTGAATGTAAGGTATTCCTCCGAATGTAAGTTACTCCTCTAAATGTATTACTCTGCCGTATGTCCGAGGAGCAGGGAGGAGAAAGAAAAGGAGGAGGGCCGTAGTGATGAGAAACCCAAATATTTTGGTTATTCTGACTCTTCAGCTGCTGATGTGGGCGATTTGTGTCCGTTGTGAGTGTGGTCGTGATGGTGTCGCTGTATGTCCGAGGAGGAGGAAGGAGAGGAGGATGAGGGGGAGGAGGGGCATAATGATAACAAACCCTTGTTGGTCAGTCTGACTTTACAGCTGCTGCTGATGTGGGCGATTTGTGTCCGTTGCGAGTGTGGTCGTGACGGTTTCACTGTATGTCCGAGATGGAGGAGGAGGAGAGGAGTTGGAATATTTTGATCAGTCTGACTTTGCAGCCGCTGCTGATGTAGGCGACTTGTTGTGTCCGTTGTGGGTGTGGTCGTGATTATTTCCCCGTACATCCGAGGAGGCTGAGGAAGAGGGGGATGAGAAGAAGGAGTTGGACATCGACGACGACGACGACGAGAAGGAGGGAGAGGAGGAGGAGGAGGACGACGGGGAAGACGAGTCGGAGTCGGGCGCGTCCCTCTGCCGCAAAGCCCTGACCGGAAAGTGGTGGTAGTCGGCGAGCAGAGCCATGGCGTGCGTCCACAGAGCCGGGGACAGGTGGGCGTACAGACAGGGCAGCAGGCGAGCCAGGAGGCCCTTGTAGTAGACGGGCCTCGGGTGGCGGGACAGCAGCGCGTCCGTCATACAGGACAGCAGGGGGGAGAAGTCCGGGTTCAGGTACTCCTTGTAGTCTGCCGGGGGAGAGAAGGAGAATACTTTGTAGACTTATCTTTATTATTATTTTATTATTATCATTATTATTATGATGATGATGATGATGATGATTATTATTATCATTATTATTATTATTACTATTATTACCCAATTGTGTTGCAATTGTCGAAAAACCCTTTCTGAAAAAAAATTACGATTTATTGAATGGAGTCTGGCCAGGGAAGAGAAATGTGTACACAATAATTATTTTTTTGTGTAAGTGTTTTACGGCGCTCGCAAGCGCGCGGGATACATTAAGCATTTTAGTTTGATAGGCTTTAATTTTTAATTTTGCTAAGGTGGCGGTTGAGACCTACTCCTATTGATTTTGGACCATCAAGGGATCTTTAACGTGCACAGCTTGCACACGTGACCTTCAAGATTTTTGGCGCTTGTCCGAGAAGGCTAGGTATTAGATCTTAGTACCTACCCTAAGATCAGGGGTGTTGCATGCAAAGTCTGACGTGGAAGTAAATTTTATATGTACATTTGATTCATCGAAGTCTGGTTGGGTAGAGAATGGGTCTATTTTATTCAACGAAGTATGATGAGGATGGGAATACGTATACGTTATTGTTATATGACCTAAATGTGTTGCAAGTGGCATAAGACATTTTTACTAAAACGAAACAAAAGACTCAAGGTACACTTTGTTCAACCAACGCAAACGGAGAAGGAGAATAACTACACTTCGTTCTCATATGACCTTATTGCTTATTCAATTATTGTGTTTGCAAGTGCCGTAAAACTCTTGCTAAATCAAAACGACAATAATAGCCACAACGACAAGAAAAACAACAGCAACAGAAACCGTAACAGCAGCCACAACATCAATGACTACAACAACAACAACAACAACAACAACAAAAACCGCAACAGCAGCAACAGCAACAACATTCATCGAAATAAAAAACAAACCAAAAAAGTACTCTTTGTTTTTCGGAACCTGGCTGGAAACTGGAATTCATCCAGTGCCTGATCTGCGACAGACATCGGCGATCATGGTTCTCTATTCTGTCCTTTGCTCAGATGCTCTTAAAAAACTAGATCTACGTTTCCCTGATCTTTCCCCGTCGTTACCCTTTTGTTTATGTTCCCTAAGTAGGTTGCTCTGGGCCTACTCCTGCCTCGTTTGCCTTCAATTTTGCCAGTGAGAGCAAGGGAATATATGTAAGATAAGATATAGTCAGAAACTAGACTTTTACTTTGCAGAATTTTTTTTCTGACAATTTCTGTTTTCGTTGTTATTCGTGTAGGCCTACACACATCGTGTACATTCAGTCAACCAAAATTAACTGGTTCATCAAGGGTCAGCACGAGAATACCCAGACTGAAAGATATTCACCCCCCACCCCCACACACACAGACACATACGCACACACGCGCAAACACACTCACACAGTACGCAGACACACTCATTGACAAACATACATATATACACTCACAAACACCACACACGTACACGAACACACACACACACACGTACACG
>NW_004797685.1:420498-421936 GCF_000002075.1 Aplysia californica
CAAATAAAAATAATTAAAAACAAAAACAAAATCCCAACTTACCAATGCGGTACTTTAGAATTACAAAGTTCTATCTGGCGTTTTTGGCCATTTTGAGTTATATGTACCTAGACCATGAGGTCAGAGACCAAATATTTTATCTGCTCCTCTATCAAAATCGTAAGATTATTCGGGGCCGTAATCACGATACAGTATTCAGAAGAGCTGCATTCGAAAAAAGCTTGACATGTGTGAAACTCAACGTTTTTTACGTCAAATTTCTCGGGAGATTGCGGGATCGGGGGTTCGAGCCTCAACTTGGTTCGACGTTGTCTCCTTTGAAAATGCACTTTAGACGAATTTCCCATTAGGCTCGGTCCTTTCGGAGATGGACGTTAAGGTCATCATCATCATCATCATTGCCTTTCTCTCCCTGCACCAGGGTATAGACCACGGGCAAACACTTTCCACCTTTCTCTTTCCTGGGCTAGCCTCTTGATGTTATTCCATGCCTCCCTATTTTTGTACATCAGTTTCTGTGATTTTTCTCCAGGTTCCATGCGGTCTTCCCCTTGATCTTTTACCCTGTGGATTCCAATCCAACACTTTCTTTGTTATGCAGGTGCTTGATTTCCTGAGAGTATGTCCAATCCATCGCCATCGCCTTCTTCTTACCTCATCTGTGACTGGATCTGTCTTGTTTTCCTTAACACTTCCTCGTTGGTGACGCTGTCTGTTCATCTGATCCTCAGCAACTTTCTTAGACATTTGTTCCAAAAAACCCACCTGGATCCTCTTTATGCAAGTTCCATGTCTCACACCCATACAACATGACTGACTTCGCATTTGAATTGAAAATCCCCCGCTTTGTTCGAAGTGAGATATCTCCGGTCTTCCAAATCCTATTCTTGCAAAGATATGAAAGCAGCCTGTGCTTTTCCAATGCGGGACTTTATTTCAACACCTATTCCTCCCTCTCTGTCAATTATACTCCCAATATAGCAGAAGGATTCAGCGTCTTCTTAGTGCATTTCTGTCTATTGTGACCTGCTCCTTTTGTTGTGCATCTGTCCTTAGGACATTTGACTTTCCTGGGTGGGTCCTCAATCCAACAGATTCTGATAGGCTGTTTAATACTGAAGTCTTTGCTTGCATCTGTTCCTGGGTGTGCTACAGAAGCACCATGGGACGTTAATGCCCCGTCTCTTAAATAATATAACAGTGTGGACCGGGGCATTGAACCTATACCATGTCACCATTTTCTAACTAGGTACTGAGGATATGGAACTTTGTCTTTCTAGAGTACAGCACCCAGCCACCCTCAGACTAGTTTATCGTGGGTGGTTGGCGGGTGCTCTGGTGTGGTTTGCTTCTTTTTTTCCTATCAAACATCTATCGTCCTTATCTCCCCTTCTTCTTTTTTATGTTTGTTACTCTCTTGTAACACCTTTAATCTTCT
>NW_004797685.1:424132-425463 GCF_000002075.1 Aplysia californica
TCTCCCTCTCTCTCTCTCTCCCTCTCTCTGTTACTTACTTTTAGTCCTGTTGACGGGTAGAAAACAGTCCCTCCCGTAGTAGTCTTTCACCTCCGGGCTGGCTTCAGACCACCAGCGCTCCGCCACCCTCTCCATGTCGTACGCCATGATGCCTGGGCACGGAAATTATGTTTGTTTGTTTTTGTTGTTGTTGTTGTTGCTGCTGCTGTTGTTGTGGTTTCTGTTTGTTTGTTTGTTTCTTTTTTAATCAACGGGCAACAGAAACAATAATAGCAACAAAAGCAACAGGAATAATATTTATGGTGATGATGATGATGATGACGACTATATTAATAACTTTAAAAAATGGTATATGACGGTAAAAAATTCGATATTGATAATGATGATTTAATGATGATAATAGTGATGATAATAATTATAATACTAATAATTGTGGTATAAAAAATATACTGAAACAAGCAGACAATACGTTGCCTTTTGCAAAGTTCTATCCGACATTTTTACCCGTTTTGACTTACCGAGACCATGAGCTCAGAAATCAAATGTTCTATCTGCTCTATGAAAATTGTAAGATTATACGAAGTGGCAATTTAATTACTACCGAACTAAAAATGTTATTAATGTTTCCCGTGTGGTCATAAGGTCTTATGCAGTTGCGAGCACCGGCAAACACTTACCAAAAGAAAAACCGAAGTTGTAATCAAGATATTCAAAGAATTGCGTTCGAAAAAAGCTTGACCGTGTCGTGAGTCTCTAAATCAAAGTCAATTTTTCTTAAAACTAGGTAATGAGCAGATGCATAACTGTGACCTCGAGCCCAAGATAAGAACAGCCTGACTGAAATTGTGCGCCCAGTGCCGCCGTGAAAAAGCGAAAAAAAAAAAAAAAGAAAAAAAAAGACAACCTCAATACAAACAAACAAAACCAACTCACCGGTCCGGAAACCGCTGGGGACGATCATGGAGACGTAGATGCCCATGGGTCGGAGTTCGTACCTCCATGTCTCCGTGAGCATAGCCACAGCGGCCTTGGAGGCTGCGTACACGCCCATTTGTGAGGCCGGGGCTAAACCTAGGGGGCGTGAGGAGGTGGTGAATGGTTTTTAAAAAAAATATCTTTTAATGGGATGTAGAATATATTAGGGTTTGTTGTTGTTTTGCAGTTATTGTCGAGAGAGAATATTCCTATTTTTGCCCTACCCAGAATATTTTGCACATCCTTTTACAAAAATTGATGTATCATAGTAAAATTATATACCGTGCCGTATATGATGAAAAAAAAGTTGGGGTAATAAAAATTTTAAAAAATATATAATATACGTACACACATTC
>NW_004797685.1:425753-427834 GCF_000002075.1 Aplysia californica
TATATACATATTGTATATATATATACAAGTGATGCATTTTCATATATATCTCACTTGGTTGCCGAAAACTTCCGAACCACTTAACATTCGAATTTGAAAAAAATTAACGGTGGTTCCGAATCATTTAAAGGGTGCACAGTTATAGTATTATGGATTCTGAAGTCAGTGTATTTAATTTTCAGTTTTTCATTAATTTCGTTTAGATCTTATCTTAGGAAAGCCCGTTTTCTAAGACGCCATTATAAACAAGTGAGGCTTCCATTCACAAGCAGTGTGCACTGGTTCCACAATGACTTGACGATCGATTCTTTTGAGTCCGTTCATAGAACAGGTACCCAGCTAGTATAACCAAAGGTCGTTCATAAGAAGATACATGTAGTTCACTCGGCCAAACAAGTGACCCCGGAAGTCCGGGCATTACTTCAGATGGCGCCGCAGTCTTTGTTTTGAAGCTCTTTCGTTTCTCCAGAAGAAGTATAGGAATAGTACAGTTTGTTAGTTTCGCTTTTATTGTTTTTCACACACGTATGGTGATTTTATTCGCAAAGTCCGCGCTTTTTCGAAGAGGGCGCCACCGGATTTTGAGGACACTTTTTTAATTGTCTCAAAGAGAGGAGTGAACTATCTTGTTATGTACGATCTTTGGTATAACATAACCTCCGTCCCGCGTGCACTGACCCACATTACTGGAGACGTTGACGAGCCGCGCGGCGGTCCGCCGGCGACGTCGCAGCAGCGGCAGGAACGCGCGGCTCACGTTGATCAGGCCCTGCAGGTTCACGTCGATGATGCGCCGCGCGTCAGCCGCCGACATGACTTCCACCGCGCCCAGGAGCAGCACGCCGGCGTTGTTGACCACTCCGTGGAGCTCTAGGGAGTGACCGACCGGTTTGTATGTTAGTGAACGGTCTGGCGATCGATTGATCTATCAGGTGATCGACCAGTCAATCAACCAATCAGTCGATTCATCCATCCATCATCGACTAACCAACCGACCAGTTAGTCAACCAATCAATCCATCAATCTATCGATCGATCAATCAATCAAAACATCCATCCATCAACCGTCCATCCGTCAGTCAGTCAGTCAATCAATCGATCAATCAAGCAACCAAGCAAGCAACCAACCAAGCAAGTAAACAAGCAAGCAAGCAAGCAACCAACCACCCTGCCAGCCAGCCAACCAACCAACCGACCGACCAATCAAGCAATCAATCAAGCAACCGAGCAAATAAGTAATCAGTTAGTCAATCAATTGATCAGTCAGTCGTTCGAGCAATCGGACATGCTAGCAATCGAACATTCAATCAACCATGCAATCATCCACCAAACAAACAGATAATCAGATAATATTATCAACAAATAATCATTTGATTAATTGAGCAATCAATGAGTCAGCCAGTCAGTCTGTCAGCATCTCCGTATGTCTATAAATTAACCGATCAATAAAATCATAGTGTCCAGTTCGTATTTCCAATACGTCGTTTTTGGATTTGAGTGATTAGGTGGTTGGAGGGTGCTCGTGTGTAGTTTGTTCTTTCCTATCAAACATCTGTCGTCTTTATCTCCCCTCCTTCTTTTTTGTGATTGTCCCTCCCTTGTAACACCTTTAATCTTCGGCACTTATATGACCTTATTGTGTTGCAAGTGCCGTAAAACTTTCACTAAAACTAAATTTCTCCTTTAACTGTCTCGGCGTTTGTGGGTAAGCGGTTAGGCGATTTAACCATCGCACGCAAAAGACGCGATTTCGATTCCCGAGTGGAGAGACCATTTTTTATCAAGTGTCTCAGCCCTTTTGCTGGGAGGTTGTATCTCTCTCAGCTAGGTTGCTTCTGACAGGCAGGGTTGAAACCTGCTTTCTAAATTGCCGAGCTTTTCACTGTGTATACTTTAAGCATTTGCTCGGAGTCGTTATCAAGATATTCAAGGAATTACATTCGAAAAAGCTTGACATGATGTGAAACGCAAAATCTTTTGACGTCAAATTTCTCAAAAGTAGGCAGGCCTACTGAGCAGATAGAACTTTTATAATTTTATAATTCTGAGGTAGCGCTGTCTTTCTTTCTTTCTTTTTTTTTT
>NW_004797685.1:432051-433193 GCF_000002075.1 Aplysia californica
GATTAAGTGCTATTACCAATAAAACAGCATTTCGCTAGCCAAATGATTCAACCGCCTGAGTGACAAAATTTTCGAAAATCACTTTTTAAAAAAATCCCTTTACGTAGTACAGCCCTTGATACACATTATGTTGAAATCCCGAGTTTGGAACTGCAAAGTGTTTCAATCCTTCAGTAAATCAATCGCCTTTATCACACAGTCCTCAATTTCCACGTGATTCAACCGCCCAAGTGCCAGTTTTGCAGCCCGGTGGCAAATGGGCGGTTGAATCACACAGATTCTGCGGCTTGTTGATGTGTTCACCTGTAGCGTAGGCGGCGCGACCCACACAACTGTAGCCTTTGTCAAAACAGACTGAGGGTAATATCAAAACTACCTTTGCTAACTTCGACTCAGCAGATCGAACTCTGTCGATAGCCAGACGATTTTGTCAAGGCAGTTTGCGTTATCTATCACTAGTTTTGGTAGTGTAGTTGATAAAAGGAAAGATCACGACATCAAATTATAATGTTAATACTGAATCGGCCAAGTCGGGAAATTGTTGCGAAAGCTACTGAAGAATGAATCTTTTTAAAAGTCTTTGATTGACAGCTAAGGGGCGCTTATTTTGCATTCTGTACAACTATTGGAAAATACTTTTATCGCGATTTTTCGCGTTTCTTAATTTAATTGAAGTGTGCGCCCCTTGCTGTGTCTGTCATGCACCATTCTTGAATCATTGATTAGTTCAATCAGTGCCTGGTAGATGATACTTAATTTGCTGCTCGAAAAAAAAGCCACTCATAAACATATGCGCCTTGAAAATTCTCTCTTCAACAAACTTTCAGCTTCCACTCTCTAGCTCTACACTTCAATTTGAAACAAATCTCCCGTGACATTCTACCTGTATGCAAAACAATGAGTTTGTACAACTGCCCTCATACAGTGGTTATACATGACTGTTGAAAAGGCAGGTTACATAACTTGGAGATGAGAGCTCCACGATTGTCATACATGTATTACCAGAGAACAGAAGAGGACGAGCAATTTTGTGACAAGTAATTCTTTGACAAACCTGATAACCTTGCTTTCCTTTTACTACAGACAGAATACAGGCAAAATCTATCTTGACCAACACTTTCAAAGCCTTGGAGACTTTTTAT
>NW_004797685.1:435348-436468 GCF_000002075.1 Aplysia californica
TCTCTCTCTCTCTCTCTCTCTCTCTCTCTCTCTCTCTCTCTCTCTCTCTCTGGACGTCTCCCTTTCCCCACGAAAACGTCACATTGTTCTTCGTGTGAGAGCTCAGCCGATTGGTGTTTGGAGGGAGTGGGGGGGCTTCACTGGAATACACCACTGCTTCACTTCCTTCCTGTTTCCAGACGTTCAGTAATGTCCATGTAATGGCATGTCGAACGGGGAACCGAGGTGCTTGTGGGCGGTTGGAGGGTGCTGCTGGTAGTTCCGACTTTATTTTTCCCCTCTCTCTTTGTCGTTTCTGTCCATTATCTTGCTTCCTCGCACCGTTGTTTCCCCTTTGTTTGGGGTTGTTTCGGTATGCTCTTCTTTATGTATTCAAAATCGACGTGTTTTTCTTTATTCAAGCTTGGGGTGCGTCTTTTTTTATTTCAAACTCAGTGTTCGTGGGTGGTTGGAGGGTGCTCTGGTGTGGTTTGCTTTTTCTTTCCTATCAAACATCTATCATCATTGTCTCTCCTCCTTCTTTTTCGTGTTTGTTACTCTCTTGTAACACCTCTAATCTTTGGCGCTCATATGATCTTATGCAGTTGCGAGCGACGTAAAACCTCTACTACTACTACTCTTATCTTCGGCACTTATATAACCTTAGTGTGTTGCAAGTGCCGTAAAACACTTACTAAAATAAACTCGGTGTTTCTCACTTTATTCAAACCGATGTTCCTCGCTGTATATAAGCTCGATGGTCTTCTCTTTATTCAAACTCGATGATTCTCTTCATTCAGACTGGACGTGATTCTCATGCACACAGACGTAAGCACGTTGCCTGCACGAGACATACGATTTTCTCTTCCAGGCATAAGTGTCTCGCCCTTCTTCTCCTTCTTCTCTTTCTTCTCCTTTTTTGTACCCGATTTTTTTTCGTCTTTCAGGGGTTGGAAGGGGAGGTTGATTTAACGGGTTGTTTCCGTCACGATGACTGTCAAGAGCGAACTGATCGGCTGACCTGTGAAGGGGGAGGTTTGGGGCGGGGGTGGGGCGGGATTGAATCGGAGAGTTAAAAGAGAGAACATATAGCACTATAGCACTGCACTACTGGAATCTGTTTAAACAATAAAAAGCCCAC
>NW_004797685.1:437573-438136 GCF_000002075.1 Aplysia californica
ACAGGTTTCTTCCTCAAAGACAAGCTGAGACCTGCGATTCAGAAAAAAAGACCCGCTTTGCTTGATGAAGGCGTCATCCTGCATCCTGACAACGCGCCTGTTCACAAGTCAAGAGTTGTGAACGAGCTTTTTTAGGGCTACTCGTGGGAATCAATGGTGCACCCGCCCAATTCGCCTGATCTCGCCCCATGCAACTTTCACCTCTTCCCCAAGGTGAAAAAAAAATGCTGCGAGGTCGACGATTTGAGGACGAGGACCAGATTCAAGAGGCTATATGAGAAAGGCACTCGGGAGCTTGGACAAACGATCACTGACCACTGTCTTTGACCGCTGGGAACGTCAAGTAGAGAAATGTCTTGAACTTGATGGTTCCTACATTGCATAGATATTTGAATAAGCTTTCCTTCGATACCAAATACAAGGTGATTTATAATTATACGTGAGGACAGCATGACAGGGAAACTTTATTCTGAGACACACCTCGTATCTATCTATCTATCTATCTATCTATCTATCTATCTATCTATCTATCTATCTATCTATCTATCTATCTATCTATCTAT
>NW_004797685.1:440094-441166 GCF_000002075.1 Aplysia californica
AAAGCAGACAACAGAACAAAACAAAACTTCTGTTGTTATTCGTACAGATATTTTCCGTTCTATGTTGTTGTTGTTTTTGTTATTGTTCTATGTTGTTGTTGTTATTATTGTTGCTATTATTGTTGTTGTTGTTTTTCCCCTTTAAAAAAAAAATGAAACATGAAACTAAAAAAAAAGCCGGCAGCAGCCTGTGCTGATACTATGAAACATGCACATCTGTGTTTCCGATTCGCACCGAGTGGGTGTGCTGCTTATTAGTGTGCAGCAAAACTGCTTTTGGTCTGGAAAAGTCATGTAGAAAAATAATTATTTTGTCACGTAGTGCGAATCCTTTTGGAAAAAAAATCATTGTCACGTAGTGTGAGTCATCTGAAAAAAATATCGTCACGTAGCGTGAGTCATAACAATATTATATTGTCATTGTCACGTAGCGTGAGTCATAACAATATATTGTCATTGTCACGTAGCGTGAGTCATAAAGATAAGTTATAATTGTAGCGTGAGTCATCTTTGAAAATAATTGTTGTCTCGTAGCGTGAGTCATTAAAAAGATAACTGTCACGTTGCGTGAGTCAGTAAAATTAATTATTTTTGTCAAGTAGCGTGTCATCTTTTGAAATAATTATTGTCTTGTAGCGTATGTCATTAGAAATATAATTGTCATGTAGCGTATGTTATTAAAAATGTAATTGTCACATGGCGTATGTCATTACAAATAGAAATGTCACGCAGCGTGAGTCATTAAAAATAGAAATGTCACGTAGCGTGAGTCGTTCAAAATAGAATTGTCACGTAGCGTGAGTCATTAAAAAGAATTGTTATTGTCACCTGTCGTGAGTCATTGGGAAAAATATTATTATTTCACGTTGTGTGAGTTGTCTGAAAAAAATATATTATTGTCTCTGCCTCTGTCACTGTCACTGTCAGTGTAGTGTAGTGACAGAGGAGAGGGTCCTGGGATAGCTGTGTTACTGTCGTTGTTGTTGCGTGCGGTCGTGACCCGTTGTCGTAACTGTGGACTTGTCTCTTCCACCACAACAGTAGTCATTCTCTTTTCTCCCCCTTCCCCCCC
>NW_004797685.1:444710-447698 GCF_000002075.1 Aplysia californica
TCTCTCTCTCTCTCTCTCTCTCTCTCTCTCTCTGATAAAGAAAAGGAGGAAGAAGGACGACGGATGTTCCTCAAGGAAGAAGGTACAAACCACACCAGGACATTGCCAACCACTCACAAACCGTTTTTAAATAGCAACATCTGCGTGTTCACCTCCTGGTGTCAAGACATAGAAAGACTGCAAATGTTTCACTCCCCCATGGGCTCTTCTAACGAGAACCAGTTGGAGGTGGGGGGGGGGGTTGCTTTGACGGTTAGCACGTTTTACTAATAGATTCATCTGTCCACCTGACGCTCTATTAGCTCAGCTATTTGTGTCATGCTAGATCACGGAGCGGAAAGTAGGCTACTATCTGTTAGCGGTAAACTGTATATTGTGATGCTAAGATACACTGTAGAAAATTATACCAAATTCCGGTGAGGCATTGTGGTATTATCAGGCCTTCAGTGACGTCACATATAACATAACATGCATAGGATAAGTAATACTTAACGCACCCCCGTCGTGTTGCATCTCATATTAAAGCATTATATCTTGTCTGTTTAATTACAAAGCTACATTCGTGATTATTTATGACCAGAGCGAGCTATTTGCGGATATCGCAAAGTGTCAATAAGTATGACGCTCAGTCATTAAGACAAAATGTAATTAGAAAGACACTATTTTAGGTTTTGGACCATGGTGACTATACATCGACATGAAATACATAAATACATGTACTCGTAGTTCAGTGGCACATGGAACAAGTTTAAATACTTTAATACGCATATTATATCAACTGTTTCACAATAATACAAGTTGGTTTACATGTTAATATCCTTTATTCAAAACTAATGTTTTGTCAATTGAGGCAGCTGACACCATAGCACTGTACTCGTGCTTGTGAGCATTCCAGCCCGTGCTTCCCACAGGAACTGCGTCGAGTGTCATAGTTCTCCTTCCTGGCGCATCGCATAATTTTCAGAAGGTCTAGTGGTGCTGCCGACAAGGTGGTCATGATGGGAACATAATGTCCATCCTCATATTTCCATCCCCATTCTACGGGATTAAGCCTATCATTTCCCATCTACTGCTGCACCTGAAGATACTCTTAGGCTATGATACTTAGCTGCAGCTGACGTCGGAGGAAGAGCACGCGCCTGTATAAATGTGGCTGTTGCAACTATTGTGCAGAAGATACATGTACGATGGCGTAGTTCATCAAGACTTTCTTCTGGTTTTCCATTGTACAGAAGCACAACGGCTTTCTTCTCTGAAGCAGCAACACTTTGGGCAGATTGGTTTGTCATAAAATCTATACTTAACCTTCTAAGAGCATCATTTTGTTGGAACTTTTTCTAAGCAGTGTCTTTCCCGATACCGAATGGTCTTGAGGTGGTGTCACAAGCAGTAGGGGAATGGAGAAAGAGCAGAGGACAGAGAATGTCGAAATGCTCCCAGTTGAATAATTAATTGTTCAATATCCCCGCTTCATTTTTTAAGCTGAGATGTTGTTGTCCGAGTAAAAACAGATGTTATGAACATGTTCATCAGCATAATATGCTAACAGAAGGAGAAGATCTGCATCTTCTCCTATTACAGCGGTATCTTTGTGCTGTGCACACTTGATTGCTGTTTGAACAATCTTAAGGTGAGCATCAAATATGCTGTAAATGACAATGTGTCCTCTGTCTTCAAGCACTGACCCGAGGGCATTGTTAAAACGTTGCTTACTTTCTTTGTTGGCAAGAAAAAGATCCTTTAAAGACTGGAGAACGATGTTTAACGTAAAATGAACAGCTTGTCCTGTAATTCCTTTGGCTCATCTGAGCTCTGTATATCTTTTGTCGACGGTCCAGACAAATATCCATCAAAAACAATGGTTTCGTTTGGATAATTCCTGCTGACATAAGAAGCATGTGTCTCGATAATACAAATGTGATGCAGTAAAGACCCTCCATCAACGACGATCTGCAGGTTAGCTGGTGATGGCAGATCAGGCGTAACCATTGTCCTTGATTTCCAAAGTTCTTCTAACAGAGCTGATTTGTTGGATTGATGAAGGATATCTGCAAATTCAAGCAAATTTCGATGGGTAGCTGCAAAGTTCGTGTTTAATAATCTCTGACTTGTCTTCATATTTTGAAGTTGCAGCTGTCTCAAATCTCTGAAACAGCAACTGAGAGTCAATAGTCACCGAATCTTGGTCAGCCTTTAGAGCTTTCTTTGCAGTCATTACAACAACCTTGTCTTTATTCTTCAAGGACAATTCTGAGACTGATCCACCTTCCATTCTGCTGAGAATAGTTTGACCAACTTCTTTTGCTTTGTCAACGTTGACAGCTGTTTCTGCAACCACACCCGTGACGATATTTCTCATCGGATTTCTCTCATGAAGAAACTTGGTAACAACCATACGTCTACAAACTGGAATACCACCAGTAATAAAATTCATAGAGCGTCAAAGAGTCAAATGGTTTGGACATGTAGTCAGAATGCCCCAGAAACAACTAGTGGCTAGAGCTTACAACACCCAGGAAGACCAAGAAAAACCTGGCTGGGTGGGTGTTTAGAGCACCTTTTTCTTCCACTTCACGTCGGAATTATTTCTGTTGCAATTAGTGATGGGTTATTTCGTCTGGAAAGTGGACTAAGGCCGTGGTTCAAATCCCCAACAAGGGAGGGGGAGGGGGGATTGTTTTGTGGACTTTCAAGACTCTCAACCTAATCTGCTTGGTGTTTTATCGAAGATAGATTTTTTATTTTGCAGGCACCGCCTTTTCAACGGCCTAGTTCTAATTGTGTTGAAAGGGGCATTAAACCCGTAGAGGTTAGTGGTCGGCGGGTGCACTGGCGTGGTTTGCGTCTTCTTTCCTATCAAACCTGTATCGTCCTAATCTTCTCTCCTTTCAATGTTTTTTTGGGTTTTTTTGGGCTTTTTTGGTATGCTACACTCAGTAACACTTCTAATCTTCGGCACTTATGTGACATCTTTGTGTTGCAAGTACC
>NW_004797685.1:450812-453526 GCF_000002075.1 Aplysia californica
CAAGAAGTGGTGTGGTTATAATATACTAGCTGGCCCCCCTTTCAATGAAAAGAATGATCGGTGCATTAACATCAACTGAAAGTCATTGACCTATTATGTTATATTTACACTCTACTGGAATGGAACAATACAATTTGGGAGATGCAAAAAATTAAAAGGTCTAGATATCTAGATCTAGATCTATACTCTCAAAACAAAATGCGCCTCGCGAAATGTCACTTCTGGCACTTGCGCTGTAAAGGGACAGCTACGCAGATTTGTTTCGTTTCTCGATGGAATAATCACACAGGGCAAAGAGGGACAGGAACTTTTTGTCAAATATATTTTTCTAAATTAAGGAAATAAATAAATCAATATTATGTATATGTGCCATCGAATCATGTTTTATTAATATTAATGTAAAGGTAATTAGTAGTAGTAATAGTAGCAGTGCTGCAGCAACAGCAGTACATGTAGTAGTGGCAGTAGTAGTGGCAGTAGTAGTGGTAGTAGTAGTGGCAGTAGTAGTGGTAGTAGTAGTGGTAGTAGTAGTACATGTAGTAGTAGCAGCTGCATATATCTACATACGGAAAGGAACTTTTAAAACTTTAAATTTCGCACAGGTAGGAAACTCTTGTCCCCTCAAAGGAGGTGGTAGATAACGATTGGAGTCGGTAGTTTTTTTGTACAGGTCTGTTTCAGTTTGGTTATAATTTATAATGAGGAGGGACAGATCCAGGAAAGAAGCGGACTTTCCTGGGCTGGAATAAGTAAATTTGATGCTGTGCAGCGCCTTGTTGAGATCAGTGATACATTTTTCAGTTGTTTCAGAGCAACTGTCATGCGAGGCGATAATGTCGTCCATGTAACGCAAAAGTAGAAATGGTTGGTTGGGAAGTGGGGAGACGTATTTGCGCCAAAATTCTACCATAAAAATGTTGGCATAGGAAGGGGCCCCCGGGGTACCCTTCGCTGTGCCGGTCAGTTGGAGAAAATTTTGATTGTTGAATAAAAAAAATTATTGAGGGTGAGCACTAGTTTCACGTTTGCAAATTTCTAAAATTTGACGTGTGTTATAGGGTGCAAGGCTTCTGCGGGCTGAGCGGCAGGCCTCAATATCTTCTTGGTGTGGTATGTTGTTGTACATGTTTACTACGTATATGGCCAGAAAGTTTGTTTTAAGAGTGAGGACGTTTTCAGAATGTATAGTTTCTGTTTTGGGAGAACGTGGAGGTTATCTTTCACCCGGTGGGTACCACAGAAGTCAGGGACAAGGGGTTTCAGGATGTTGTCCAGCCAATAGGAAGCTGTGACTGTAGGACCATTAATCTGGGAGATAATGCCTCGCCCTAAATGGGGGGGGGGGGGATTGTTGTTTGCTAACTTGTGGGGTTTTTTGGTAGGCCTTTAAAGTAGGGGCACGATACCTCCCCGTGGAGAATACACTTGGACAAATCCGGGGATATTGCATTGAGATATTCGACAAGGCGGATACTTTTTATCCTGAATGGCGCTAAGATGAGAGGAAGTTGGGTCAGAGCTGAGAGGTTTATAGAGAGAAGGGTTGTTCAACTTGGTAGATATGGGGTTGTTGTAGTCAGTGGTGTCCGTGACATTTCCCGGAGAGGAGTAGTGGGATGATGTGTGAGGAGTGGCCGTGCTTGTGATGAGGATGTAGTATGCGGAGGAGGTAGAGGAGGGCTTTCTTAGTCCATAGGAAGTGGCCGATGTATGGCCGTCAGGGTTCGTAGACATCAAATTAGATTCAAGAGAAGTAGATGAGAGAGGGGAGACAGTAAGAACAGAGTGGGATTCGTTAATGGTGCTAGAGGTAGAGGCAACATACGGACTGCGAACATTGAGAAGGTGGAATATGACATACATCGTACATGAACACTGTCCGGCGCAGAGTAGACCATAGGAACAGCTTTTAGTGGAGTTATCGGTAAAGGGTCTGAGGGGACGATCGTGAGTCCGGAGTCATTCGTTAGTGCTTGAGTGAGAGGGCTGGTTCAGAGCGTTGCTTGGCAGTCGTGTGCAGACAGCGTCGGGGCCTAGGAGTCTGCATGTGGTAGTGAAGCATCTGGACTTGTTACAGGTAACGGATGGTCGAAACGGTCAGTAGATAAACTATGGTCTGTAGTTGGGGGGTCGAGGGTTACGATACTGATGGTTCAGAGAGAAATGAGAATGCGGGTTTCCCGACGAGTTGAGGTATGTAGGACATCGTGGGTCTGTGGAGGGACTCTGTTTTTTGAGGTTATGGAGTTTCTTGGGATATTTGCAGTGTAGATCAAAAGATGGGGCGTTGAGCGTTTTGGCAGTTTCTTGGTCACCGAGGCAGACCCAAGGATGTGTTCGATCTGGTTGTGGAACTTGGGGATGGCTTGGTGGTAGAGGTTGATAAATAGGAACAGCAGATGGCGGGAACAAGTAGTAAAACTCCAGAAGTTACGGAAGGAAATGTCTGGGAAAGGGCTTTGAAGTTTGATACGGAGTCCTTTTGGGATTTGGGGCAGCCATTTGATGCACTGCGCGCAGTAAGAAGCCATAGATTGTTTTGGTACCGTACTAATTTGGAGAGAGCGCGGTAAGGAGGGCCTGGGCTTGCTATGGATTCAGTTGAGCGGGAGAAGGCTTAGAGTATCACATGAAGTGTAAAAGTAAAAAAAAGAACGCTGGCCATAAAAAATGGAAGGGACACACACACACACATACACACACACATACACACA
>NW_004797685.1:455920-457665 GCF_000002075.1 Aplysia californica
AAAAAACGATCCGACATGCACATCCGACACATGTCGAACATCGAAAATGTGCGAACCCTCTCCTATCAGATTTCTTCCTTATGTCACGAGCAGGGGGGACATTCCTGGATTACATTTCTCCGCTTCATCGCTTACCTTTTTTTCCCCTTTCTTCCTTTCTTTCCGAGACGGACCGAGAGGACTCCCGAACCCTTCAATTACGGAGAGACTCATTTCCGCCCTCCTTACTCTCCTCTCCTCTCTGTCTCTCTCTTGTGGTTTCTTTAAGGTGTTGAGTTTTGAGTGCTTGCGCTGTTGGTGACACACTCTCTCTCTCTCTCTCTCTCTCTCTCTCTCTCTCTCTCTCTTCCTAGCTCCTTTTCTTTCTCTCTCAATGTATTGTTGTGTTTCGACTGTCTGTCTGTCTGTTTGTCTGTCTGTCTGTATACGTGTGTGTGTTTGTGTGGATGTTTTTACGAGTTTGCGTGTGTATAAGTGTGTTGTCGTTTGAATTATTGTGTGTTATGCCAAATGTTCCTCAGAAATAAAACGGAGAATTGCAATGGCTATGAATAGTTTCAATAAAATGAGCCCAATCCTGAAAAAATATATACATCTCAATGACTACCAAAATGAAAGTTTTGAAATGCTATATATCGTCACCCCTTCTACTTGTATATGGCTGTGAATCCTAGGCAATCACTTTCTTAGGGACTGCTGAGAATATCATGGAAGGAAAAGAAATCAAATGAGATAGTGCTTGATGGAGCCCACGTGGGACGCTCAAGTTAAAAACAATCAGGAAACGACAAATGCAGTTTTTAGGGCACCTGAATAGAATTAAAGGTCTTGAACATCTAGCTCTCACTGGCAAAATTGAAGGCAAACGAGGCGGTGGCTGCCCAGTTTGTCACGGGCCCTTTGTCATAATTACAGCACTTTGACACTGTAGTTGTTACTTAAGTTTTTTATTCTCCACCTTCAAATTGGTGGACCACCTCTAAAATGTCTATTCAGCTTGTGTTCAGTGGCGGTGGGTGGACCAAAATTTCGGTGGGGCTCAGGTTGCTTCCAGTTCTTTACCACCGAATAGCAAGCAATAAGAATTAAATAGTGATGATTTTTCTCTACTCACGGTGCGCCACGGCAGTTTGAGAATCATTCAAATGAGAAGAGTTGCCTTTGTTTTCCATCTCTTTGTTCTTAGTTAAATTCTTGTTGATGGTGGGGACGAAGCCGATTCACCTCCAAATTTCCTCTAATTAGTTTTCATGTGATGAAAAAGTTGCCTTAAAAGTAGTTCGACCTGATTTAAAACTGTTAAATCTCAGCGGCACAAACACAAACATGCACACAAGGCACTTCAAACATAATACTTCTATGAGCTGGATCAGGCCGTAGAGTTGAGAAAGTTGAACGCACCCAACAAAGAAGCATTTAGCGCATAGGTATCTGTGTCAGTGGGGGAAAGTGTGTTGTAAACTTTCACCCCATTGTCAGGGCTAGGAGAGAGTGAGCCCTCGGTACAGTGTTATTTTTTCTCAGTCTTCTTCGTTTTTACAAGAAGAGTTTCATTAAGGACGGGCCGTGGGAAAGGGCTCATCATTCGCTGAGCCCTAAAGACATTTGGTTGGCTGTTAAGTTACTATGGTTGTAAGCGGTTACAACAGTGACTGGATAAACGAGCAAGCCGCCAAGTTGATCACTCTGTGTTCATTGCGTGCGGTCATAACGGTTTCTACTGCTTATTTCATTATGGAGAAACT
>NW_004797685.1:459677-461940 GCF_000002075.1 Aplysia californica
GGATGTGGGAGGGGGGGAGGGAAGGGTGTCGTTTCTTGTTCCCCCACATTGTTGTGCATTTCTTTCATCCACTCCTCCCTCCGCCTCCGACTCTTTTTCAGCCCGTCTGGCAAAGTGGGGGTGGAGGGGATGTGGTTATGGGTCGGAAAGTTGATACCAAACAGAGGACAGAACATGGTTAGAGAGTAGGGAAGGGCGTGAAAGGGGGCTCTCATGGCCTAGAGTTTAACTCTTTGCGGACGCGCCTTTTGCCCATTCGAACGCTTGAAGACACGATATTCGGGAATACTGAAAGAAGCATTACTTCGTGATTCATACGTAGTTTTCAATTCTGTTTCCTTTATCTGGTACTTAAAAAGACAAATAACAATACTGTAAACGATGATATATATGCAAGCTTGTATTTCTAGTGTACATGGAGGTTTGAAATATCCCTCAACTTTGCTTTTTATCTGATGCTGTCGGACTTATGATCCGCTTCGTCCTTGATGAGTTAAGGTGTTCACCTTTCATTCAAAGGTCCCGGGTTCGAATCCGGGTGACTTCGGAAATTTTTTTCTCTCTACAGTTGTCTCCTCTCGCCGCTTTTCCTGCTCTCTAACAATGTTCTGTCGTCGGCTTTCGTCGCCACTTTCTGCTTCCACCCCCTCGCATCCTTTGCCCCATCCTCTGGGCTCCTGACTCTTCCTGCAGCCTTTCTACTGCTACTCCTTGGCTCCTCCTTACTGCTGTCTTTCAGCCACACCCCTGATTTTCTGGTAGGACAGATCTACACGTAGCCTTTTTGGACAAAGGCGAAAAATCAGGGAGGTCCCGTGTGCAAGTTGTGCACGTTAAAGATCCCTTGATGGTAAAAATCGATAAGAGTAGGCTTCGGCCTCCACCCGGGCAAAATGCAAACTTTCCTACCTACTGAAAATGTATGGTGGCCCCGCACGCTCATATGACCTTATGCAGTTGCGAGCCCCGTGAAACACTTACCAAAACGAAACAAAAAAGAAAGTCTTTCGTACCTGTCAGGCTCGAATACGCGACCTATTGAATGATAGGTGAACACCGTACCTCTAGACCACGAGTGCCCCCAGATAGATAGATAGATAGATAGATAGATAGATAGATAGATAGATAGATAGATAGATAGATAGATAGATAGATAGATGCATGGATGCATGGACGGACGGACGGATGGATGGGTGGATGGATGGATGGACAAACTAACACACTCACACACAGACATACACACAAACACACACGCACACACAGACGAACTCGCAGACAGGCACACACAGATAGACATATTATGGTTTTGAGGCGTGGCCACGTCTTATTATAGTTGTGTTCACAACGTCGTTTTAGTACGTCTCTCCCCCCTCGTTCAGAACTTTCCTCAAGAAGTTGACGGTCGTCCACGGAGCTCAAAACCTACACAAACAAACCAACACGCCTGCAGACACGCGGCATTCTTTCTCCCTGCATTTAATTCTTGACATCAGCGTACATGTCGTGGCTTTTTTTCTGTTTTGTTTTGTTTTTTTATTTTTTCCAATCTCGAGTGGAGGCACCTGTGCCAGTGGTCGTAAGTGCGGCCTTTTGATGAGAAGTTTATTGCCAGTCTACGGGTCTCAGAGCAGATCGCGCCAGTTTTTCTTTTCTCTACTTTTTCGTTTTCTTTTCTTTTCCTTTTGGTTGTAAAATCTCTTTTATTTAGCTAGTAATTTTTCCCCTTTAGCAAGTTTTCTTTACTTAGATTTTCTGTATAATTTTTTAAATTAAAAAAGTATTTCTTTTTAATTGGGATTAGTTTGTTTTTTCTCTTTTAAGTTGAGTGTTGGGTATTCCTTCTCTTGGAAAACCCCCCAGAGCTGGCCTGTGTCGATGTGTGCCAACTGTGTCTGTGGTGTAGCGGTTCGGCACTTCTCTGTCACACGCAGGAGACGCGAGTTCGATTTCCGAGTTGGGATACTTTTTAAAGGAATATTTCGGTCTTTTTTCTGGGATGATGTATCCCTCTCAGACTGGGTTGGCCCTGACAGGCACGATTGGAAGACTGCCGCCCTAAATGATTATCGAAGTATCGGTCGGGGCGTAAAACACCGTTCATTTAAAAATAAAAAAAGAGGTGTGTCCCTTGACTGCTTTGGGGGAGGGGGATGGTTCTCTTGTTAACGGGGGGCTTTTGGTGTTATTTGTGATACACCTCTCACTGGTGTTTCTATGGGTTTGTGGATGTGTGGGTGTGTGTGTGTGTGTGGGGGGGGTGATT
>NW_004797685.1:466840-468380 GCF_000002075.1 Aplysia californica
AAGAAGAAGAAGAAGAAGAAGAAGAAGAAGAAGAAGAAGAAGAAGAAGAAGAAGAAGAAGAAGAAGAAGAAGAAGAAGAAGAAGAAGAAGAGGAGAAGAAGAAGTAGAAGAGTGTTTCAAAATACGTGGGTATGATAGTTCGAAATTTGCCTACGGTCTGTTGTTGGACGTAAAAAATGTTATGTGTCCACTTCGTCATTGGAGAGTTAATTGTTGGCGCTCATATGACCGTTTGCAGTTGCGAGCGCGGTGAAACCACTACTTAACTAAACTAAGAGTTAATTGTGGGTGTTTGGCGGGTGTTGTGGTGTTGTTTGTTCCTTCTTTCATATAAGAAAACTATCGTCCTTAACTCCCCCCCCCAAACCCCATTCTTTGATTCCATGTTGCTGTCTAGTAACACCTTCTATCTTCCCCCACTTGTAAGCCTAATTGTGTTGCAAGTGCCATAAAACTCTTACCAAAACTTAACTACAATGGGTGATTGGAGTTTACCAGTGATAGGTCCTATTTCTTTACTTTCCTTCTAGTGTTTCCGTCTGTGTGTCTTACTTTTCCCCAGCGCCTAATGACCATTATTGTGTCGATGTGCCTCTTTTTATCCAGACAAACAAATCTCGGAGGTCCCGTGTGCAGGCTGCGGGCGTTAAAGATTTCTTGGTTGATCAAAATCGATTAGGGTAGGCTTCAGCCGCCACCCGAGGAAAATTCCAAATTAATTCCTACCAAACTGAAAATGTTTAATGTGTCCCGCGTGCTCGTAATATGACCGTATGCAGTAGCGAGCGCCGTGAAAGACTAACCAAAAAAGCAACAGAAAACAACAAACAAATAAACAATACTATACTTTTAAAAAATACGATAAACTAAAAAACAAACAAACAAATAAACTGTACTAAACTAAAACGTTGTTAAATTACCAGAGTTTTCGCCATTAAAGAGTTAATTCTCATACGTCAAATTGCCGATTCATTCTCGTCCCCCATGCTCTGTCTACCTGGTATGTCGCTACTTCAGAATTACAAAGTTCTATCTGACAGTTTTGACCGTTTTGCGTTACTGAGACCATGAGGTTAGAAATCAAATGTTCTTTCTACTGTGTATCAAAATCATAGGATTATTATTTATTCGGAGTGGCTATCAGAAGATTCGAACAATTACATTTGAAAATACCGTGACGCGGTGTGAAACTCAAAATCTTTGATGACAAATTTCACAAAACTAGGTACTGGGTAGATAGAACTTTGTAATTCTCAGGTAGCGATGTGGGTCTGTATCATCACCTGTGTTGTTTTTTTGGTGTTTTTTTTGGGTCCGTTCTGGGCAGGTAATCTTTACCTTTTCCCTTCCCCCTCCTTCTCAACAAACACGCTATTTGGCGTGACGCGTGATTTGTCTCTATGTATATATTTGCGGGGAGGGATTTGTAACAAAACGCGTTATATTCACAAAGTGAGAAACGTAGAAGAAGCTCATTCTATTGAAAAAATATTAAATGTACGCGATACTGTATCCTCATCTTTCGATGTTATATATATAT
>NW_004797685.1:472243-473456 GCF_000002075.1 Aplysia californica
CAACAAAAAAACAAAACAAAACAAAAACCAATAAATAATCCGAATAAATGAATGAATGGATGAATTATTTTTTAAAGTAATACATGAGAATAAAATGATTATAATAATAAAAGTGTATAATTTTTGAAAATATATTTTTTACAATGCAAAAGGTTATAGTCCCGTTTTTTCCAGACGGCAGACAGAGAGTAAACGTGGGATGTGGTGAAGTGGTGATCTTTTTTCTCAAACACTTAATACTCGTTAATGTAGGGCTAGTGGGCCCTGGTTCGAATCTACATGTATATCATTAGTGAAATGGGGAGTTACACTCCCATTTCGTCGGACCGCATGTGGAAAGTAAGTAAACAGAGGAGGCGGTAATCTTTTCTCAAACACTTACCTGCTAATGTAACACTAATAGGCCCTGGTTCAAATCTCCAACATTAACTTTAATATTAAAAAAAAGAAAAAAATTTACACCCCCGTTTTGCCGGACGGACGGCAGACAGAAAAAGTAAACATGGGAGGTGATGATCTGGCGCTTTTTCGGTAGTTCCCACCCCGCAATTGTTATTCGCCGGTTTTGGCCTCAAGAGAGGGGGGCTTCAGGGGGGCATGCCCCCCTGTCCTAACAAAAATGAGGTGGGGGGTTTCAGTGGGGCATGCCCCCCTGAATTTTACCATAATTTGATGTTTTGCAGTTGCTAGGTTTGACATCTCGCATCAAACGAATAGAGATCTCGATGTAGGTCAGGCTCAAATTATAAGGGGGGGGGGGGGGGGAACTACCGAAAAAGCACCGATGATCTTTCTTCAAACACTTACCCGCTAATCTAACCCTAATAGGCCCTCCTTCAAATCCTCGACATTATTATTAACATTCTTATAAAGAGGGCGAAGTCCCGTTTTGCTGGACAGACGACACAGATAGAGAGAAAGTAAACGTGGGGGATGGTAGGCCTAATCTTTTTTTTTTCAAACACTTACTCGTTAGTGTGACACTAATTTTGCCGGACCGACGGCAGAATGAGAGAAAATAAACTCTAATCTGATACTAATAGGCCGTGGTTCAAATCGACAACATTTGTGAGTTGTGCTGACAAAATGAGTTACAATGTACTTCTTTCGGATTTTAGCCGTGTATGGAAATTGATACATCAACTTTACAGGTGGAGTTTGCACAATTTGTAAGTATGGAATAAAAGAAGACACGGTAGACGTGGACGAAATG
>NW_004797685.1:478406-480977 GCF_000002075.1 Aplysia californica
CAAAAAATATATATGCGAATCCGTTTGGCGATATATGATGATGATGCATGATGATCTCCTTCGACCCCCAGACCTTACGCGTCTGTCAGCATTCCTCCCAGCCCGACACTACTTCAGAATTACAAAGTTCTATCTGACCCTTTTGGCCGTTTTGAGTTACTAAGACCTTGAGGTCAGAGACCAAGTACCCTATCTGATCTATCAAAATCGTAAGAATATTCAGAGACGTTATCAAGATATTCAAATAATTGCATTCGAAAACGCTTGACATATTGTGGAACTCAAAAATTTTGACGTCAAATTTCTCTAAGCTAGGTATTGAGCAGATAGAACTTTGTAATTCTGAGGAAGCGACTAGTCAAACAGACACACCCCCTTAGTGACCCATAGTGTGTCGATTTAGACGTAACTGTAACAGATTGGGAAGCGTGATAAATATTATCATCTGTCTATACGTCATGGAAAGCAAACACCGATCTGTCCACTGGTTTTGCGAACATGATAACTGTAGCAGTCTTAGTAGTTGTAGTCGTCATAGTAGTACTTGTAGTCGTATTGCTAGTTATAGTGGTCGCAGTTCTGGTAGTAGCAGCAGCAGTACTTGCAATAGCCTTCGTCGTCGTCATCGTAGTAGTAGTAGTAGTAGTAGTAGTAGTAGTAGTAGTAGTAGTAGTAGTAGTAGTAGTAGTAGTAGTAGCAGTAGCAGTAGTAGTAATAGTAGTAGTAGTAATAGTAGTAGTCGTCGTCGTCGTCGTCTTCGTCTTCGTCTTCGTCTTCGTCTTCGTCTTCGTCATAGTAACTGTAGTAGTCGTAGTAGTAGTAATCGTAGTCGTAGAGTATCCCCCCATGTACATCACACGACTCAAGTCCCGCATTCCGCGCGCCCCCGGCTGTCTGCTGTGACAACAGGAATGGCGTCAATCTCCGGGGCTAAAAATAGCCTTGTGGTTCGCTGTACCCCGGCCAGAAATAGGCAGGGGATCACAGATTCTGATTTCCTACTATCTGTCTTATCTGTCCGTGTGTTTGTTTGTGTGTCCTGTTCGACACCCACCTTTTCGCCATTTCTGTCGCTTGTAGAGATTACGGAGAACCCCCCCCCCCCAAAAAAAAAAAAAAAAAACCCCAAAAAACAACCGATAAGAATTTTTTTCAAATACCCCATCCCCTTTCCCCGAAATAAGTCCCGAACAAAACGATACAAGAAACAAAAACATTACCCCTCCTCCTTTTTTTCCAAAAAAACCAAAAAAACAACCCCAAACCAACCCCCCAAAAAACAACAACAACAACAACAAAACAAACAAATATACAAAACAAAACAACAACAACACAAAACAACCCCAACCCCAAAACCCCTGCACATAGCTGTCAACTAGTACGCAAAAAAAAGTATTCAATAAGTTTTTGAAGGTCTGAGTACGGAAGTCCGTTTGGTGTCGGAAAATCCGTATCCTCGGTTTTCTAGTGTTGCTCCTCCCGTGCCTTTCATTTAGCTAAAAAAAAAATTAAAAAATGGTGCGCTCCGTCGTGAGCCGGGAGTACGTCAGAGTACACGGTCTAGGATATTATAATACGTCTATGGACTAAAGTGAAAATAGAGGGCACTGGTACTAGAAGGTTTCACTTTATTTATTTTTTTCACTCAAATGTTTCTCTCTGTCTGAATCGTTTTATTCCGTGCAAATTAAAGGAAATGAAACTAAATCAAAGTAAGGACAAAAAATAATGTGGCTTTTTTTTCTTTCTCCGTGACAGGTAAGAAGTTTGAGTGCTCTCACTGTGGCAGTCAGTTTGGGTCGGAGAGGATCTTGAGGGACCACATACGTCATCATGGTGAGTCAGCACTTTTGATACCTGTCTTGGTCTGTTTTTCGTGTTGTTTTAAGAGTACGTTGCCTTTCGCTATCTGGATATAATCGAAGCGGCGTCGGTGGCCTAGTGGTTAGGCTACTGGGCCCGTAATCGTGAGATTGCGGTTTGGGAGTTCGAGCCTCAGCTCGGTCGGACGTCGTGTCCTTGGGAAAGACACTTTACTCGAAAATCCTTTCGGAAATGGACGTTCAACTCTGAGGTCCCGCCTCTTAATTAAATAACCTCCTAGTGTTGATAGGCACGTTAAACTATACCATTTCACCATTTTTAAAAAGATGTTATCGAGGCCGAAGCGTCACCAGCTTCATATGGCACTTGTCCCTCTTTGAAATCGGCACAGGGCCGAAACAGTCGGGAACAGCAGATACTACACTTTGATCTTAGCCAAAAGGCCTAGAAGCCTTTATGTTATTTTCAATGTTAATGTTTTTGGAGTGATATGAACAAATGTTTCTATATTGTTATGCCATGTCGTTCCGTGATTATTATTTTTTCACTTTTCAGTTTGTAAAAATCCTCCTCTGTATTTGATGTCTTGTCCCATAAAACATTCATACAAATAAACGAGCAAATGATTATTTTTTAAACTACCCCAAATGAACACCAAAAACAAACGACTCAAGAAACGCTTCCAGGCGCCTGTCCTCTCTCACCATTCATCTATACTCCACCCACCCACCCCCACCTGTCCCACCC
>NW_004797685.1:481372-482691 GCF_000002075.1 Aplysia californica
CGTCCTCTCACCACATCTCAGTGAACCACTACAAGTGCCCACTCTGTGACATGACCTGCCCCTCTCCCTCCGCCCTCCGGGACCACGTGCGCTACCGACACTCCAACCAGCGAGAGTTCAGCTGTACCCTCTGTGACTACAAGTGAGTAGATTTAAACTGTTCATCTGTCTATTGATTTGTTCATTAATCGATTTGTTGATTAATGGATTTGAACGATGTAATCGAGTAAGCTGTACCCTCCGTGACTACAGGTGAGCAGAGTCCAGCGATTTATTGATTTGTTGATTGATCAGTTTGAACGATTTGATAGATTCAGCTATAACCTTTGTGACTACGGGTGAGAAGAATCGATCTATCGATTTTTTATTGATCAATTTCAACCATTTGATCTATCAAGCTATAGCCTCTGTGACTACAGATGAGGGAGTACATCGATCTATTGATTTTCTAATTGATCAATTTGAACGATTTAATAGATTAAGCTGTAGACTCTGTGGCCTCAGGTAAGGAAAGTCCAACGATCTACTGATTCGTTGACTGATCAACTTGAACAATTTAAAACTTTTCATCGATCTATCTATTTGTTGATTTATCCATTTCAATGATTTTAAACGTTTCATCGATCTATTTATTTGTTGATTTATTCATTTCAATGATTTCAAACATTTCATTGATCTATTTATTTGTTGATTTATTCATTTCAATGATTTCAAACATTTCATTGATCTATTTATTTGTTCATTTATCCTTTTCAATGATTTCAAACATTTCATTGATCTATTTATTTGTTGATTCATTCATTTCAATGATTTCAAACATTTCATTGATCTATTTATTTGTTGATTTAGCAATTTTTCTGATTTGGTACATTCCATTGATCTGTTTATTTGTTGATTGATCGATTTGAACCATTAGATTACGCTCTGGCCTCTGCGAGAAGATGGGAGTTAATCGGTCTATTGATTTGTTGGTGGATCAGTTGGGCAATTATTTGAAACATTTTATCTGTCTGTTGATGTAGCCCATCAGTCTGTTGTTTAGTTGGTTGCTCAATTAAACAATTTGATACATTTTATTGATCAAATGATTTTGTTGATTGAACAATGTGCACATTTTGTACCTTCCGTTGATCTGTTGGTTTGTTGATTAATCCATTTCAACCTATAGATTTAGCTGTGGCTTTTGCGACTACAGATGAAAGGAGAGTTTAGTTGTTGGTCCGTTAATCTAAACTTGGCGTTGATTTATCAATTTCAATTTCATCGTGTATCAGTCAGTCAGTCTGCCAGTCAGTCAGTCAGTCAGTCAGTCAGTCAGT